>NW_027557700.1:0-3245 GCF_052425735.1 Oculina patagonica
TATTGCCAACAGTCAAAAACGTAAAAAACGATCACAAACGTAAAAAACCGTAAGCCCCGTTATAAAATGATGTTGCAATAGCTACACAGTCTTATTTAAGTTAAGCATACTCTAGTAGAATATTTTAATACTATATTAAAAAAAGTGGCACATTTGTATAAAAGAGAAGTAAGGTAAAAAGTAGCATCTCTTAACAATTTCAGAGTAGCTACGGATATAACAATGCCGTCCTGGAAACTTCTCTGCATTGCTATGCTTTGGCTAGGTACGTACTTTAATACAAGTCTTTTTCCACTTTTCTTTAATGGTATATTGACTGGGTTTCCAGTGGCATTAGCTCACTTTTTTTTACGACTGCCATGATTTTAGGGACAGGAATTGTTTCACCTGGATGGAGCCAAACACATCAACGTAAGTTTCAGAATAAAACATACCAATCATTTATTTTCTTAATGAATTCATTTAATTAACGTGTAATAAATCTAAAATTACAATAAATCTAAAAATAAAATATTATAATACGTTGGTAAGCCTAAAAAAGTGACATTTTTTGATAGACATTTTAGAAGAGAGTGTTTGTGAGTGTTTGGCGCCACATATCAAAGGTTACAAAAAAAACTACGTACAGTTTTCTGCATTTTAACAATACATTTTTCGTTCGTTTTTTGGCCTTTTCACCAGCATGTCCATATCAATGCCAATGTACCCAATGGAACTATGAGAAAAATCTTCTAAAGGCTGTGTGCAGAACGGAACAGCTGTGGTCTATTCTACAAACATTACCGACAAATATTGGATTCATGTAAGTATATTCCCTCGTCCTAGACTTTTGTCTGCTGTTTCGGGTTTGTCAGCCCAGTAAATCTCAAACTTTGAAATATAACTTTGCATGTTAAACCTTCATCTAGCTCCTGCGCGTTGGTAGCTTTTGTTCCTACAATTTACGTAGAGAATGCCCATTTTATTCAAAAAATCATCAAAGCGAAACAGCTATCTGTCACGTCCCTCTATTTAACAATACTCCTCTCCAGCCCCCTTGCAGTCGTCCACCCAGAGAGGAACAAGTACAAATAGGATGCTCATCTAAAGCAACTGCGAACAAAATAACTTTTTTTCTGCAGTTTTGACATTGAACTATTAGCGCCTAGCTATTAAAAGCAGTCAATGCACCGGGGAGCTTAAGAATGGTTTATAATTATAGGTTAAAACTTACAATATGGGGAATTGTATTCGCCACTGTAAAATGGAATCAAACGTATAATGTATTACATCAATGCAAACTCATTTTCAAAGTAGACAACGTTCTCTGAAAATTGGTCATTTCTGTTCGTTCTTGTACACGTGCGATGCTGTTGTCGGCTTTTCAATGGACCACAGTCAAGAACAAATGCATCGCTAAAGATATTTACTTCGCTGCAAAGTTTAACCCCAAAAAATATCTTAACAGGCGTCTTTATTTATTTCAAAACAATGATTATTAATTTAAAGACTTTACAGCTTACAAAAAAAAAAAGTTTTCCACGAATTGAATGTGATCCTAATTTAAGATCGGCAAATCTAGTGTCCCGAACTTTTTTTTAACATTACAGGCAAAGCATGCTTGTAGCTGTATGTTCAAAATATAGGCATCCATTGGAGATCAAAAACCCAAAATATGCCGAGCTGTAGAATTTTATGGCAGCGACTCCACTATACTAAAGGTCCTCCATTTTAACCGCATGACTATTGGCAAATATCTATTCAGAAATATTGCATTTCTACAAGGACTTATCACAAAACCAATTGAAGCACTTACCAGCAGGGGTTTTAGAAATTTTACCAACCTTGAAGAACTGTAAGTAGAACGCCTTTTTGATCTCTTTCTTAGTAATGTATAGTGTCAGCAAAGAAAATTCCAAGAAGATTAGTCAAGCCTTCTTGTTTTCAGCCGCTTAGTTTGAAAGCTTTGTGATGGGGCTTTTATGTTGAAAATCGCCTCGGTGCCGAAGTTGTGCCAATTTGGAGCTGTTGGACATTCCATCCTCTCGTAAGGTGTTTAGTAAACAGTGAACGCAAAATCCTTCATTCCGCTCAAATTCACCCTTTTGTGGTAAAAGAAGGACACCTGACAAAAGCCATAGTTAATAGAGGGTAATTGTTAGGAAACCCGGCAAACGTCAAAGAAGTAAACAAAGAGGCCAAGATTTATGTTGGAAAGTCCACAACCCTGCACATCTTTTGTTTTGCGCTCATACACTATGCATGAATTACGTAATCGCAGTGTTTCCATTGGTTAGTTGCATGAACTCACGTAACCACCTATTGTATTTTGTCAGGTTTTGTGCAGGGTCAACCCCCAAAACAGCGAACAAAAACATACAACAAAGAACTTTGCCGGGTTTCCTAACCATTTCTTCTATTAACTATGCAAAAGCTAACAAAACTTTCTTTATTCGGAATGTATTGTTCCTATTTTGCATTATCACACACAATTCTACGAACCAGGGGGGGGGGGGGGGGGAAGAAACGAGGTCTGGGACCGAGTAGCGATGCTCTCACAACTTGCAAAGCGATCAATTCACGATGTAGTCAGCGGTTTTTGAACGATGATGCAACAGGCAATCTTTTCCCCGCGAAATGGAAGCTGCTATGTCGTGGAATCACTTATTATAAAGGGGTTCAATTCTCTTAACTAAAAATCAAAAAGCAGCGTGTTTAAATCCGAAAATTTCGTCATCGTCGTGAGGTGCCTTTAAGAACGCAGAATTTTGTGATGCCGTGCTACTTTTCAGTGCTGAAATGCAAATGTTTGACATGTTTGTACCACGATTTTCAACTGGCCCACATGGGGATTGTAAATGAAGTAAAACAAAGAAAGACCAAGTCAACAAACAACCTCAAACAATAGAGCAAGAACAATAGCTCCGACCAGCGCGGGAATATTCGATCGCCACGTTTTCATTACCATTCCCGTGATGGTTTTATTTCATAACAAACACCACATATTGACACCAAGAACCTTTTCGGAGAAATTTTCGCTGCTTTAAAGTCAAAACTTAGAAAGTCTTTTTTATTACTACATATATAAAAAAAATCGAACTCTCTCACTGGTCCCATGTTTTTGTTTTGGCAAGTTCACAAAGAAAGGAGCTGCTCATGCGCCTTAGAGACATCCGCTGACTACCGCCCCGATGATTGCTTTGCAAGTTGTGAGAGCATCGCTCAGATTTCATATAAGAGAATGTATGGGAAGTTGCTTCCCCCCC
>NW_027557701.1:0-3234 GCF_052425735.1 Oculina patagonica
ACTAACAGACCGACTGACTGACTGACTGACTGACAGTAACAGTAACAGTAAATCTTGTTTGTGCCTTACACTCCAAAGGGAGAATTATTGGTCTAGTTACAATAAAGGTGGTATAGCAACTATGCTAACAAATTACTTAATAACAAACACTTGAATTACAATGCAGACGTTTATGATAATAATTAAACTATTAATTATACAACTAGCTATTGATATAAGAAACAATTTGAAATTTCTTTTCTTTTTTGAAACACGAAGAATATATATTTAGCTTTGATTCTAGAGGTAGCGTTATTATCTAATTTAAGAAGGTACATTATTTTTTCATGATCAGTTAAATCTACAAAGTGAGGATTGATTTGGGACACGATGGTATGAAGTTCTTTTCTGACTGACTGACTAACTGACTGACTGACTGACTGACTGACTGACTGACTGACTGACTGACTGACTGACTGACTGTCTGATTGACCGGAGATTCATTAATTAATTAATTAATTAATTAATTAGCATAGTTACCTCAGCTGGGTCCACTGGACAGATGAAAAACATGAAAACATACTAACAAAAAAATATCAACCTCATATTATTTTAAGTGTACAGTTTGTCGCAGAACTATATCAATACTAAATATATTTGCATTAAAAAAACAACAACAAAGCAAACAAACGATACGATAAATGTCAATCACTGTGATAAATGTCAATCACTGTGACAGAAGACTATGCAGACGTCTTTGATCCGCTGTTTGCAAAATGAATGTGGTTTATATAGGTTATAACCTGTAGGAAATGCGGAATAGATATAGCCGGGGGGTTTCCCATGTAAAAGTGATGAGGGGGATGCTCGTCGGTTATTTAAAATTTATTTACAGATGACAGCATTTAACGACAATGTCGTTATCGTCATAAAAGTCACTATAACTCTTATCCCCCAAACGTAAAAGCAATTTCACATCCTTACTGTGGAAGGCGAGGGTGGGATTAAACACACTGTAAGGTTTTTGTTCTATTAAAGCGAAGCTAAGTTATTTTGCCCTGAGTGGAGAGCCCTTTTTTGGCTATGACGTCATATGACGCCATTAGACTAGAGCCGCCATCTTGGTTTTCATCATTGTCTTAGAAAATTGGAGAATAGCGGAAATTGATACAAAATCAATCGTTAATGCTTGCGGAATGTAAAATAAAACAAATTGTGTTTTACGAAAAATGGAAAAATAAAGAAATTCTGCTAAGAGGAATATTTTTGGAAAGATTAGCCTGTAAATATGACGTTGTCATGACAACGTCAAAAATCGTGAACTCGTACTTCACAAATCAAAATGCCTGCAAGGGATGATTGAACAGCTACATAAAGGTGCAGCATAATAGAGTAAATATCCGTTACAAAAATTATGAAAAACATTCTAGAGGCAGGGGTGAAATCCCCCCCCCCCCCCCCCTGTACTTTCAAGGTTTTAATGTAGATAGAGAGATGACTTTATTTATTAAAATTCAAATGTGTGGGGTTTTTTTTTCAAAGTTAATGGTACTTTTAGCAGTCAAGCATGCTTTAGACGGTCCCCTCTATGGGTTTAATCCAAACCAGTAATATTTATAAAACGCACCGCACTGTGAGTGAACTTTTTATGGTAAAGAAGGTGGAGTTCAAAAAACAGACAAGTAAAAGGTGAACGAAACAACAATTCAAACATGTATCTGCTTATAGGGGAATGTGTGAGCAGTGCTTATGCAATTATTGAACAACAACAACAAAGAAAATTGGAAAATTTTGGAGGGACAATTACTTTTTTAACAAGATGTGCATGTATGACTTACACATGAACCAGTGAAATATCATCGAAGTACAACGGATCGCTCTTGTTCTTGGGCTTGTTCTTGTCTGCCCATTGCCGTATCTTGGCCAGCTTTTCTCCATTGCTAGAGTCAGGTTTTAGATTTAGCTAAAAAAAACAGTTTAAAGGTCAAAGTTAGTGCAGAGAATTGTCAATTACATATTATTACATTTTTATGTAAAGAAAGCTCTATGAAAATCTAAACGTGCGCCTGCGCATGACAGTCATTAGCATATTTTTTTTGAATCAGGTAAACAGTCGAACTATTTTTCATTCAAATCTTTGACTATCGTCTTTACCGGTAAAAAACCTGGCCAAATCAAAACAACAGAAGAATAAAAAAATTACAGAGATTGACAGAATAAAATCAAACTAAACTAGCAAATTTGCAAAGAAAAACTTATAGATTAAACAGATAATACAAATAAAAGAAAATCTCAGCCTAGTTTCTAGGGTTTTTTGGCCATAAATTATCCAAAAAAGAAATAAAACGTTTCAGAACAGAAGTCAACTAAAGAACGTGTTATGAGCGTCCATTTGCAGGAAACCGGAATAAAATAACTTTTTGTACATGGATCATTATTTAACAAAAATACGGCAACGGCATAGTTTATATTAAAGACAAATACTTGGGTTCACATTAGACCACTAAGTCTGACTTAGCAATCTCTTAAGTCGACTTAGGGAAAATGAAAGGTCTAGTTACGCTAAGTCACAAAAGCGTAATTTCTGTCTTAGTGTCGGCAAACTCAAACGATCTAAGCAGTTCTTAAGTCTCATTTCAAACATGACTTAGGCTGACTTAAGAAACCTGATAACAAAAAAATTCAAAAGCGCAGAGTTTTATCAGATAGGCATGAAAATCAAAAAAATCACGTTACGGCTACTTTTCTGCCACGAAGAGGAATCACTGAACATGCATTGCCGAGTGGACGAAAAGTTTGAAGGCAAATTACGCTACGGACTTTCCACCTTATCCGACGAACGCTCAAAAGCACGCCGGTCAGAAAAAGCAAGCTTTCACTCTCTTGGAGAAAATCTTCTATCATTCTTTCACGAAGGAACATAAGATTTCGTAAGGTTATTTGGCTGATCAGCCATAGTAAATTTAATAAACAGACAACAGCCGCAATTGCAGCGATTTTATGGCTTCTCGGTCTTGTTTTGATCTCAATTTCGTTGCTAAAATGGATCGTGACTACCTCACGAAATTTAAGACGATACGATATGTCATCATTAGCGATAATTTTTATCGCTAATGGTGACAATTTTGTACTGAAAGAATTTGTCTTCAAATATATGTCTGAACGCTTAAGCGGACTTGGGATGACTCGGCTTGACTTAGGCTAAGACAGACTTAGTGTGTAGTGTGAACCCAACAAATACTGTTTTATGGAAAA
>NW_027557702.1:0-3238 GCF_052425735.1 Oculina patagonica
CAGTTTTCCGGGGGAAGTCGTTCCACTTTGTACCCTGGCTCAGACTCTAGGTTGGTGTACGTCATAACTCGTTCAACTGACGTCATAAAATTCTCCACATCAGAGGTTTTTCTGACGGCGTATTGGGTGATAACCGCAGTATTGATGACGTAAACAAGTGCAAGTCCTGCAAAAGCTGTTGATCGAAACAAATGGAAATTGCACTTTTTAGCTAAGTCAGCTCCCCACGTTTTTTGAAAACTAAATCTTAGGAAACTCAGCGCCAAACTGTCAAAGGATATTGAAATTAGCAACTTTGAGGATATTTATCTTGTTCAAGGTACCAATAAAAATGAATAACAAAACTGCATACTAAACTCTATTATAAAAGCTTTTAAGCGAATATACATCTCAAGGTGACGGAGCTAAACGCATGCCTCAAGTTACAGTCAACTCCCACTATAATGGACACCTTCGGGCCACAATTTCGTGTCCGTAATAGTGGAAGTCCATAGTAGCGGGAGTTATTTTCAGTCATCCTTTTGATTCTTATTCGCTGGGGCATACCACATTTACCATTTAATGACAAAAATCCCTGCAAAGCTGCAAAAAGTAAGAGTACTGAGTTCGATGAAAGGTCGGTTCGTTTCTCACTTGCAACGTTTGTTGCTTTCCACACACGTTGCAGGATTACGGCAATCAACAACATTCAACATTTCCTCATCACTCGAAAAAAAAATTCACTTCATAGATACTCTACGACTGTTCAGTTTGAAAGCAATAAACCACATTATGAAAATGTAACGAAACAAGCTCACAACCTGAGAAACTAGTGAAATTTGAAGACCGAATCATCAAGTTTGAAGAAGATAATAAAATTATCTAGAACTATTAAAATTAATGTGGTAACTTAAGAGCGAATTTTTTTGTAGACCGCGTGAAAACAAAAATATGCGGTACAAACTTCCAAAGTCATCTACCTTCATTTTTGGCTCAGAGATACCTTATGGTAAGTCGATAAACGTGGTGTATTTTTTTCGTTTAAATCTATTTTAATTTTCGAGAAAATATTCAGACACTGTAACGAGTGCCCGGCGACATAAAATGGCCGAAACAAGAGCGACGAACATGGTCACAAGAACTTAGCTCATCAAAAGCGTAAATTGAAGATGACCTTTCTCAAGTTTATATATTTGTACAGGAGGCATTGACGAATGTTATGAGTCTAAAATAAGGATAATCAACTGAACTATGAAATCCAGGCAGGCGTTTAAAAATCGCCATTTTCTCATTGTTTACAGATTTCATTTTGGAGACGTTTTTCACGAAGTACTTTTGCTATGCGGTATAACTCGGATTCGCCTGAAACTTTGGCTTAGATATGTAGAAATGATGTACTTTTTAATTATATAAAAATTTTCTCTGGGCTTTTGATTTTATCCAAGAAATAGACCGTCCTACTTCGAAGAAATCGCTCGACAGTGACTTATGTAAACAAAGCAAATAATCGAATTACGCAGTACACTTTCTCTTAATATAGCCAAAATTCGAACACAATCTTATCATTTAGCTACACACGAGTTTATTTATTAATATTTTACTCTTACCTTGCAAAAGCAGTGGTAAAACATTGTTTTTCCACATTCTTGATATTCTTTTATCGGCAAATTGCACGGGCAAGTGACTGTGTTGCTTATGATACAATCAGTCGCTATTAGCAAAGGCCCTCGTAAACATGGTATTTCTTGACAATTTTAACCACATTTCAGGTTCCATACAGCCATTCGTGCAAGGGACTTGATAACACGATGAACAGATTCACTAAATGACGTTTTAAGCCTCAAATGAGATGTTGTGAAATTCAAAGAACGGTTATATGTCATTGCTCGTGAACCTTCGATTGTGTCCCCTAATGAGTGGCGAACTTGCGGGGGTGGGTGGGTACTGTACAGGGGGCTCCCTACAAAGTGTCTGCATTTTTTCAACTGCCATTTAGATACATTCGACTCCCAATAACTCGAATTCACGTTTTAAAAGTTTTCTCATGCTCTCTTGTTCGTCCACATGTGCAACCTCTCACTCGGTCATAAAAATGCCACTTTTTGAACTCCATTTTCCCTTTCATTTATTCAATACAAAATAATCAAGATGTACAGACTTAAAAAAGCACTGCATCTAGCACCGACGGTACAGTGAATTCTTGCAGGCTTTTTGTTCCTGTTAAAATTATTATACTATTATACGGAACCCCATCTGGGCGTGGTAAAAGCTTTTGAAGGTGACCCCGGAGCCGGATGCCATTTCTATGTCTTATCAATGATCTGAAGACTGCCAACAAATCACGAGAGTATGTTTTACTTTAAGTGCAGCTCAAAACGGAACCTTTTGGTTAAACTGACAGGCAGCCTGCCACGTCCTGAACATCCTATATGTGTGACTAAAATCCGTAACTCAACCGTGCTCTTCGGGAGTTCACCCTTCCCGCTTCCAATACACAGAGGAGTCTGCCTTAAACGTTTTTACTTTTATTCATTTTACTTTGGAGGGTGATCAACTTATCGGTACGAGATCACTAGGTACGTCCCGCACACTTTTAACGGGATCGCGATAATGTTCGACTGCATTCACGCAGGCCTGCATAGCAGGCGTCGGAAAAGAGGGGGGTGGGGGGAGGGGGAGCTGGGAAGAGGGAGAGAAAGAGGGAAAAAAACGTAGGGGGTTCTTAAGGCAGGCGTTCCCTCTTCCCCGTCTTTTTTCCCTCCCCTTTTTACGCCTGCCGCACCGGGCCGGCATTCACTCGAATGCGGTGCTTCTGTTTCAGCATATTATTACGTCAGGAAAACGTTACATAATCGACATTTGTTATCAGACGAGACAAAGCTCGATTTTATATATATCCGTCACCACCGTTGCCAGAATTTATCAGACTAAAACAGAGAAAAAGAACAAATCCCACTGTGTTAGGTTTCTTCTTTTTAAACTTAATCATATCGCATTTTATATAACCACAATATTAAACGGACTGAGAACTGACTTACAATAAACCCAACGACAAGCTCGAATTCGATGACGATAACACTCATTCATGAACATAGCGCACTCGAGGCGTCACAGTTTTTCTATCCTTCGAAGCTTCAACTTATTTGGTGGTGGGGCATTCCGATTATAATTGGATAGTTTCTGGAGGAAGAAAAGAGTTTGGTCTTAAATATAATATTCATGAAAAATTAGAATTGCGGACAATCGGAAATCTGGATAA
>NW_027557703.1:0-3224 GCF_052425735.1 Oculina patagonica
TACTAGTTATGCAACGCTTTCGAGTGGTATACTATGGAATATCCCACGAGTCACTTGTTTTTTCTCGGTATACACACGAGCCTTTAGGCGAGTGTGTATGCCAAGAAAATACAAGTGACAAGTGGGATATTCCATAGTATACCACAAGAAAGTGTTGTGTAACTATTTTATACCATGCCATAGAAAATACGCTCACTAAATTTCGTCGAGAATACAGTCGCAGCGCACTATGGGAAGGTTGGGTTGAATACCGTCGAATATACAACGGCTTTCCTGTATTCTGATTGGCTGTATTTTCTATGGCATGGTATAAATTATTATATTGCTCTCTCTCTCTCTTTTCAGCTCATGCTGTAATAAGGAAGTGGATTCTGTTATCTGATCCTGAGGATAAAATGGCTGGAGCAAAGGTAATTTAGCAATTAACTTATTAAATTTGCTTCATAATAAGACCTGATAGCAGTAGAAATAGGCAATATTTTTTTGAAAAGTGTCACATAAAAACTGAAAAAATAGTTTTAGAGTGTAGTGGCCTGCTTATCATATTGGTGCACACATCGTAACTTTGCTTTCTTTAGCACAAAGTGGTCGGTTGTATTACTACTTGTAGGAGTATTCGGCTTCTCCTCTTGGATGGGATGCCCTCGCCCCCTCCCCTCGATAACTCAAACTTTTTTGATTCCTCATGAAGGTTTGCGCTATTGAGATTTAATTGTAATTATATTGTCTGTATCTCTTGCTATAACTAGGGGTAGTTGACACTAAAAGTGCCCCCGGTCTTTTGATCTTATCTGATTTGTATAAAATGGAAACTTGTTTGTGTTTATTTTTGAGGGTTGTAAATGTGCGCGAAACTGTAGCGTGCGGTTTTGTGTTAGTGGCTATCGCATCTGGGCACTGGGTGAGGCATTGATGGGCAGTGAGAAGTTGAAGATAGCTCAATTTTATTGTAAAATAATTATTTTGCTTTCAATTTTAAAATACTAAACTGTATAATTTTTAACATGGCAGTCACGTAATAGATCACAAAGCTTGCTACTGTAGTGCAAGTTGGTTACGATTGCTGGATTGAAAGACTCAGTACAAATCTGTGATTTGTCAGACACAAATCACACACAAAAGCGACTGAAAGACTCAGTCGAAAAACCAAGTTTGCAGAGTTTACATAAAGAAAACAAAACACTCGCACTGCGCAGTAGCTCACGGTTCCTGACTTTCTGCTTAGTTTCACTATTCTCAATGTTTTCTTTATGTAAACTAGGCCTATTCAACTGTGCTAAATCGTAACCAACTTACTCTACAACAGTAAAGCTTTGCCACCCATTTCGATAGTAACAAAATCCAAACAAATATCCTTATCTTGCAAAAGCTCAAAAAAGACTTCCACGTTAAACTTCTCTTTGCACAAGCTCAAAAACTCGACTGCCTTCAGGCGTGTCTCACTTCAAAACACTGTAGCGCGTCCGGGCTGAATTGTAGATACATAAAACCCATATTAATTTAAAGCTCATAGAACTGGCTATCTAAAAATTTCATCCATTTTGTGATAAAGTAAATTGTTGAATTTTTTACGAGGTCTATATACGAAAGTCGGAATCGGCTATTGAAAGCTTTAAAATTCGCTAATTTGATTTGTTCGAGGGTTTCCGCTCCTTAAAGTGCTAAAAAACGTGTCGGCGTTTTGTCGTATTCGATTACAGTAAAAAGTTACAGAGCATTTTCGAAGAAGGGCTTAAAAACATGGATTGATCGTACAGAAAAGCCTCTCAACGCAAACGTTTTTATAAATATAACAATCGCCGACATGTGTTTGTTGCTGATATATTGAAGTATGGTAATTCCTCTGAAGATTTGAAGTCAATTGAACAAAATCCCTTGGAGTTTTAGCTACCATGCGAAAAATATAATTCGAGAAAAAAGCATTTAGAAAAATCTATCGCTTCGCAAACAAACAACGCCCACCGAACTGCCCGCAAACACGTTCTCAGATGACCGGGCCACTGAGCAGTGTTTGTTTGTTTTTTCGGTCACCTCCTGGGGGAAATGTTCACGCAATTCAATCTTCGCACAAAGCCTCGAATGAATTTCTACTAGAAGTGTAGGGACCGAATATAAAGCCCTGACTAAAAGATCGAACGTTTTCATCAAGTATCGCTTTGGGTGTTTATTCCCGACCGACAAAAGGTTAACGTTAGATTGTTGTGTGATAATTACATGCGCGTCTGCCGATGTCATTCTAATTAGCTTTAGAACACTTAAGCCTGGTTTTCACCAGGGACGCTAGTACAAGCACAAGCGCAAACGCAAGCACGCGAACAGGAAAAAAATGACCCTTGTACTTGTGCTTGACACAAGTTCAAGCATAAGCATCAAAATTCAATTGTGTTTGTGCTTTTGTTTGCGTCGAAGCCGTATTCACGGTGAAATTATAGCCGTTATCCTTACGCTTGTGCTTGCGCTTGTGTTTGCGTCGCTAGTAAAAACTAGGCTTTAGCGGACTAAAAAGTTAAGTTGAAAGAATACGTTTTTGTCGGTAACTCGCATGCGTTTCAAGTTTTTTAAATAATCTTTTTGGTATATTGGATATAAACTTAAAATCTTTCATCCGGCTTGAAAATTTTTGGAAAAATTCTCCCTTTAAAGGTATACGGTATACATCCCGACAAAATATGATCCACAACATGTGCGAGGTGAGAGTTGTGGAGTTGTGAAGACGCGTAATCCGGGAAGGTGCTTGAACGTCACCATTATCTAAAACCCATAGCGGGCAAGCGCTATTGTTACGTCATCATTACCCGATACTATTTGCAGGCAAACCCTATTGTGACGTCATCATTACCCGATACTAGCTTGCGCGTTTCCTTCAACCAAGTCGAGATTTTTTTTTGGCTTCTGACTGTATGCCCTGTATTTTTCCTTGTATTTCCTCTGTATTTTCCTCTGTAACTACTTATACGTGGGGGACACTATAATGTTTCCTCGGGCTTTGGCCTCAAAGACAAGCCCTGCGGGGGCAAACATATGGAGAAGAAAAAATATTTTAAGGAAGTGGGCCATACTGAAGAATGTAGCATGTAAAACTGACCAATTGCCGTGCGGTGCTGACTCTTACTACCTAAGACATCATAAAAGACTAAAAAGTTTGTTTGCATCTCTTTTTCAGGGCTACTTGAAAGTGACAGTTATGGTTCTTGGACCTGGTGATGAGGCTCCAGTAAGTTTAA
>NW_027557704.1:0-3196 GCF_052425735.1 Oculina patagonica
ACACAGGACTCGGTCCATACTTGCAAATTGTGTGTCTGAGATTGGTGACTCCAGATGAAGCCCATATTGCAGTCTGCTCAAGACTTTTTGCCAGTACCAATTCCACCAGTTTGCTGAGTTGATGTTCTTCCTTGCAGTAAACCTAATGAGTCCAGAGCAGATTTTGCTTTCCTTATGTTATTGCTTATGTGCATGATCATGCCCAGTATTGTATCAATGACGTCCCCTGGGTATGGGACTTGCATCGTTTGTCTTACTGGTTGGCCATCGTTACTAAGCATGAGTAGGTCTCGGTTGACATGACCTAGTCACACAAGCATCCAACATACTTTATCAGGTTGATCTTCCTATGATTGTCTTAAGTCCAAGCCTGCACCTTTTTGCTTGCGTGTTGGATATAAGCCATAGTCTCCACAGGAGAATGACTGGCGCAGCTAATGGCCTAATGCCGTCGACATACAAGTAGGGATCTGTGCTGGGTCCAATCAATCACATCGGCTGTGTAGATGTTAAATAAGACACAGGTCAGTGGAGAACCTTGGGGTAGGCCAGAACTGACTTAAAAGCGTTCAGATTCCATCTGACCATGACATCAATATTCTCAGCAAGGGTGGGATGTTCACCCATTTATCTGCATCTTCCAGGTGGTGCAGACCTATTGCAAAATGCTGTTTGTCCTAGGGGCCCTTTTGCATAGTGTTGATGCATGTTAGATGTTTTCAAGCGCCTTGGACTGTCTCCCCTTACTCCGAGAGGTAACTTCTCTTTCCTCTCCAGTTACTCAGTTATTCATTTGGCGGCGATCTTCTCACATAATTTGACAAGTGTGTTGGCCATGGTTATTATACGAAGAGCTTTTGAGGATTCGATGATCTTTGGGTAGCTTTGGTGAGACAACGAAGTTGTAGTAGATAATCACAAGGATGTACTGTTTACCACTGTGGGTCAGGACAATTGCTAGTGTTTCTCCTCCATATATAGTCCTAGGCGTTCCCACTTGGCGCCACTCTATAGTGTCTTTGACAATTTTTAGTAGGCCACGTTTAGCCTTGCCGCCTTTAGAAGATGGTGTGGAGAAGACCTTATGACCCTGGGATTTTTCTTGAGTATGGTCTCCTGCAGGGCTCAGATATTATTTGTCTGTAGCAGTTGTTCGACAACGTGTCGTCGCTGTTTGTAGCTCCTGATGTTTTATATCACAATGCGCATTGATCGTAAGTCCAGTCGCTGCAGTTTACCTCCTATGGATACCCGCTTGACAGGGCGTCGTCAACCGTTAGAATCCTCAGGATGAAGCGTCGCATCTTGTCACCGCGCTGCATTGACGATGATTTCCAAAAGTCCATGACCGCTCGATAACAAATTGCATACAAGTGAAGGGTACTCATGGCATTATGCTAAACCATGGGAAAGCTTCCATGCCACGGCCAGCCTTCGTAACGGTGTATCCTACTGCCATACATCCTCTTAGTAGGATTAGTGCTGTGCATAAAGAATAAGCTCCCCGCTTTCAGCTGCACACCCCTTGGTAACCCGGGAAGGGCGACTAAATGGTTGCTCGCACTTGTCGAAGGTGCGACCCAGAGACTCGTGGAGGGCGGGAACGCCTTGCTCCTCCTGACAGATCCGTCAGATCTGCCCACCGCCCACTGCCCACAATGGTAGAGATGTTCCTAAAGTCTTCACTTATATTCTCCTTTTTCTAAATTAACAAGGATTTTTCTTGCAAAAATTATAATTAAGTTCTGCTTAAGAGCAATAACATTTGCACACGTCGTTTTGTGGAGCACGGGCGGACACGGTCACTAAAAAGACACTTGGGCGATTGAGGAAACATAGTTATGTACTTTATTAAATGGATAATAATGTTCCATCTTCTAAGTACAAGAGGTGAAGTAAACTACTAACATGAAGCCTCTTATATTTACGCGAATTCCTTTTTGTGGTAAAATTTGACAGTTTAACAACACAAGCGTCGACTTGAAAGTACTCATTTAATCTATATAGAAAATGTGTCCTTATATACAACTTTTGTTTTGTAATCTTGCATGCTTCCCTTTAGAATCGTTTTAAGGCGACAAACAAGCACAAAAATGTCCTATCGTTTCTTTCACTGCTTGTCGAATTTCTTTTATTTTCAAGCAGTAAAGAACTGGATTCAGTGACGAATTGAGGTAAACTAGACATAGCCCCAATACATTTGCTACGAGAAGAGCAAAGAGACGAGTTTAAGCCTTGAACAATCGTTAGACCCGATATTACAGCAAAAGGAAGATAACATGTTAGAAGGGTAAGGTGAACCCACAATGCATTGTAAACTGTCTTTTTGTATCGCGCCATGTTTATCCCTGTGCTACCTGTTTGGCCGCCATGCGTATCTTGTAATTGCATTTGTTGACGAGGTATTGCAATAAAGATTCTTGTGTAAGAATAAGTTGAGATTGTTAGAGCAAGAAGGATTGTTAGAAACTGGAAGATGTGTAAGTAGAAACGAGGTATTCTCCAAGAGGAAACGAGAACGTTTGTTACGCTGCTTACAAGCCAAATGAGAACAACAACCGCACGAACTCTCTTGACAGTCACAACTTCTCTGTGTCTTAACCTCAACAACAGCGCGAGAAGTCTGTCCACACTTATTGCAGTGAGTGTTAGTAGAGATACAGCAAAAAGCATCCCGTTAAGACATTGATCCATTATCTAAACGACTTGACAAAGGCTTCAAAGTTCGAATAAAGCTGATAAAATAACAGTAATGGTCACTGGCTGACCAATCACACCAACACAAAGATCGGTGATTGCCAGAGAACGAAGCAGTATTTTTGATGGCGGATGAAGAGATGTATCCTTGTTAAGGGCGACTAAGATCAAACTATTGCCCAGAGTAGCTGTTATTGTAAGAAAAATGCATAAGGACGCAAAAAACTTATATGCATAGAGAAGGTCAGTGTATTGATCTTCATCACCGTACGATATATTACAAAACTGAAATCCGTTAAACGTGTCCTTACTTTTTTCGTCGCTAGAGTTTGGCATCATTCCAAAGATTGCCCCAGTTGACTTGTTAAAGCCAAAACACTGAAATGTAGCAGATAGCTCGGTCAGTTCCGACTGCAAAGCGCCTTCGTCTGTGAGTGTAAATTATTAAAAGAAGACTTGTGTGCACGACTCGCTCTTTTCTGTTTCAGTTATCCCTTTT
>NW_027557705.1:0-14238 GCF_052425735.1 Oculina patagonica
GCAGGAGGGCATTTTGCGTGCGCATGTGTCGATATGGACTAGTGCGCACGACAGAGAAGTTCTGCTATCGATTGTTTACATATTTTCCACAATTTATGGCCTAATTTCTAGCTCAAAATGAAACGTGTTTTAAGTTTTACTTGCTGTATACAATACTAAGAGTCCTTGCTTTATCTTCTGACAACAACAAGCAAAGTTTGGTGTCGGCGTGCTGTTTATCTGATCGACTTTGGCTATGTGTATTAAACATTGCACGTGGACAAAATGGCGACCGAATGTCGAGAACCTAAATACCTTGCCCATGTTTTTAATAGCCGGAAGATCTAAACAGACAAAGCGCTACGGCTACTTAGTACTAAAGTATAAAACAGCAGTTTTAACTATACGATGTAATAATCAAGTATCCCGGGTTTGAGCGAGTGGTCATGATTTTGTTCAGATTTGTCATAAAACTACAATTTAGTCGTTCTCACAATGCAAAAATCTCAAAATCTAGCCTTGATCTCCAGCGTCTACCGATGATATATGGAGCCTGAAGTACTTAAACTATCGTCTAATGCTGCGAAGGTAGCGTTAAAAAATGGTAAATTGTGGAAATTTTTAGCTTTCTTTAACGTACGTTCTCGCTGGTTTATCCTAACAGAGAAACTATCGTTTGTGATTATTTCCTTAAACGTGAGCATTGGTCAAAATAACTTCACATTTCGATGATACCACAATCATACTGTTGAACAAGAAAAGAATTACTGCGATCGGTCTTAATTTTAAAGTGTTATGGTAATTTTTTGCTGGTAGACTATTTGTTTACATTTTACTATGTTAATTAGTACATATTTGGCTCCTTTATCAAAATCTAGCCTTGATCACCAGTCAAAAAATAGCATGAAACGAACAAGCGATATATATATTTTTCAGAAACGTTCTAATAACTGCTGTATAAAATGTCTTAAGAAATAATTTTTAACTATAAACAATGTTATTTTCAATTTTTCATTCAACGTTTATTTCTTTAAGTTTGATGTTCATTCTGTTATAACGGCTGTTTTACTTCTGTGTCGCCTAAATGTGTTTTAAAGAACTGCAGTTCTTGTTCCAGGAAACCCTGTTTGCCACTCAAGGGCAAGTTGGCTTTGCTTTGGAGTCATCAGTGAGCTGCATTATCATGTGCAGAACACCCAAACATGTCGTTCCCCTCAGGGAAAACCCTTTTCTTTGGTGGCCGTCCCTTTAGGCAAAAAATCTCCCGACAAGCTATAATATTGCTCGCACTCTGCCTGTATTACAGCAATTGATTTAATGTGAAGTTTTGATCCTAATATATCACACTCCAGCACACGGATAAATGTTTTCCTCTTTTTACGGCCTGTTTGATTTTTGTCGGTGAAGGCTTTCCTACCTGTCCCACATATTTTCCCATTATTTGCAACAACGATCCCGAAGCAGGCCAGAAAATCTGCTTTATAAGAGCCTTGCCACACACAAAACACTTTTTCTTAGCGAAATTTACGTATATATTAAATTATGTGACGATAAACAGTACAAAAAACAAAGTTTGAATCTACCACGCCATTTTTATTCCCAAGATCACGCGGTCTTTGTACAGCGGTTGCACGCATGCGCACGCAAAATGCCCTCCTGCTGTTTGTAGTAGTTGTGCCCTTACATGAAAATAACAGTCAAGACACTTAAACAACCAGTCCTTTTGTTATGCAGTAATGACGTGAGGAGTTCAGAAGGAAGATGAACAAGGGATGACTTCTATATATTCTGATTGCGCTGAAATTGAAGCAGAACATAGTTAGGGGTGCTCAATGAAATAAAGGCACAAACATAATAAGATTGGTATTGGGAGATTTTAATTGGAAAGAGGGTGCTAAATCAACTCATAACAATATCTGTCATTGCATTTATCCCAAGTATAGTATAGTTCACACTTTAAATAAAAACTGTTTCAATTGATTTTTTTAACAGGATTATTCAGGTGGAAATGATGCAAGTTTGTTTTCCTTTCTTGTTCAACTTTGCTGCCTCCAGAGATGAGGTTAGTGTCTTTAAATTGATATTTACATAACATTGCAACCCCCTAAGTTAAAGTTCTCCTCAGGGGCCATTTGGCAACTTCCTTGAATAGGATAAAGCTGCTAGAATTTATGAGGTTGGCATTCAGACAAAAACTTTTAAGTCACTTGAGAGATCTGTTCTATATCTGCTAGCCGGCAAAGGATCCAACAGACCTTTAGCAACCTATTTGTTATTCACTTGTGTTCATGCAAATTGACCTCGAAGCCTTGTTAGCATGTGCAAAGAACCAAAAAAAATAAATGCGAGG
Organism: Oculina patagonica; assembly: GCF_052425735.1. Classification (NCBI taxonomy): domain Eukaryota; kingdom Metazoa; phylum Cnidaria; class Anthozoa; order Scleractinia; family Oculinidae; genus Oculina; species Oculina patagonica. The sequence goes on from NW_027557705.1 coordinate 2,330, forward strand.
CTTGGAGGACAATTTGCATGTACACAAAAGGATAACAAACAGGCTGCAAAAGATCTTTTGCCACCTCACCTCCCCCAGAGTTAAGACATGTACAGGAGGTGCTGACAGTCATAGCCACATCCTTCTCCCTTTTCCTCTTCCCCCCCCCCCCAAAAAAAAAAAAATGCACAAATACACTGATAATATCGAGTCAGAATGTACCAGGTACATTGGTTTGCAAAATTCAGCCATATATTTGAGCTTTCAGTAGGAAAGGAAAACACTCTTTTGTGAAGGAAAATATGCTACTTATAAGAAAGGTTGCTTGTAGAACTTTCGTGTTATTTCTGATATTGAACTGATCACTAAACCATAGTTTTCTTTTTAGCTTGTCAATGTGTTTAAGATGTTAAAGTCACTTCACAAAAAACCCAAGGATGAATCTTACAAAGAACCACTTCCTCCAGATTTGTGGATCCATTTTGAGGTGAACCATTGCAATTTTTAGTTTATCTTTAAACTACAATCCTGGACAGAATGTTGAAGTCTTATTTTGTTTTGACATATTTAAGCTTATAAAGGATATGCTGCTATTTCCCCATCTCTCTTCCCCTTCCTCAATGTTGTTTAAAATCAAGAATCATGTGTCGAGTATAGAAGCAACTTGCTGATTCAACATTGAACAGGGCAAGTAGAAAAAGCCAAAATTTTCAAGAATGCTTTTGATAGTAGCATTCAAGGAAGAGTACTGTGTGATTCCAGAAAATATCCATACTCCCACCATGAAAGGGCATTGTAAATTCCAAGGGGTTTGGGGGATCTCAAAAGCCAAAATTTTGAAAGGAAAGTTTGAGGATAAACTGAAATTTCTGGAGGGATGACAGGTGGGGTTTCAAACTAACACCCTTCCATGGGGGAGGTACGAACAACACATTTGCAACAAACTATCGTTTATCTCAACTAGTTTATTCAGTTGTTTAAGAAGTGTCCAGTTATCATACAAGATTTATGGAAATGTTTAAATTGTAATAATCTCAATGTACTGGTGCTAAAACTTAAGAAATGTTTCAACCAACAGAATATAGCTTTTGAGATGGAAGATGATCCATTTGAAGTCAAGCTAAGGGACAACTATGCTGTATGTTATGTTTTTTATCTTTTTGTGTTTCATGCCTACAAGCCCTCTTCATTTGTAGGCCTGTGTTGTTTTTTTGTTTTTCTCTGGAGAGTTGTAGTATTAAATTAAAATAAAAAATTTTAACTTTGTTTTCAATGGTTTTAAATTGCCTCCAACCAAAATAACCACGTATCAGTACAGTGACAATATCTTTGTTTAACACCAAAGTTAGAACTACTCTATTTTTGCCATTCCTCTCCACTTCTATTTATAGACTAGTTTTGCCATTTATGTGTCATGTCTTGTTCTCCTTAGCTACTGCTAGATGAGATGGAGCAATGGAATGAAAGACAGCAGCTATTAGCTGCCAAGTTGGACGAGATTCGAAAGAGACCTGGAAATTTATTAACAGGTTGGGCTTTGGTGAAATATCATGTAACAGAAAATTGTAGTTTGTTTATTGGTTTACTTAGTTTTTTATTGTTTGCATAGAACTGCTAGTATAAAATTAAAACAAGTACATTAATTAAATAAATTTAATATACAAATTACTTATTAATAAATTAATAAGTTAGTGACATATGTACACACATGGGTCTTGAGTTTTGGGTTCTTAAATTAAACTTCATCTCCTGGTATTCATTTTCTCTGTAGTGAAGAAGGAGGAAGAACTTAAGAGATCTTTAGAGGAAAAAAATTCTCAAATCTACATTCGTCGATCACAGGTAGGCCCCTTAATAGTGTTGACAAATGATGCCAGAAAGAGTCTATATGTCTGACAATACTGACGTAAAGGAAGCACAGCGGTCAAATTGTTAGTGTGTTGTTAGTTTTAATGAAGAGTTTGAGAACAACAAGTGACCTTAGTTTTAGCCACTTAACTCTGCAGTCTTTTCTCCACCTATCTTTGAGTCCCAACGGAAATTAAAAATTGTTTAAGAAAGCCAGTTTGAAATAACAGGGTTGGCATATTTTTTCAAAAAAATACAGTCCGACCTCTATTAAGCGGCCACCCTCGGAACTTTGAAAAGTGGCTGCTTAATAGAGGTTCAATATAAATTGGATAGGAATGGAAGTAAACATTATGTTATTGACTCTATAAAGCAAAATGCTTATAAAAAGTGAACATATATGAAGAGAAATCCGAAATACATTGTAACAAAACATCAAGTGTATTTCCAGCCCATAAATAGTTCTAGTTCTAACACAGAGGGCACGTAATTGAAATGTACAGTGTTTCTTCGGGTTGACAATGAACAGAAAAATATGCAAAACATTGTTGACAAGTTTCTTAGGCCTTTTTGCATCAACAGTTAGTATGTAAAAAAATTTAGCTCAAGATATTTCACGGACCATATATATCATCTGCCCCCTTTTCGCTTGTAAAGATAATTTGCTGGCCACTTAATGGAGGTAAAAACCCATATAAATAATGCACTTGCGACAGCAAAAAGGTGACCACGGCCACTTAGTAGAGGTGGCCGTTGAATAGAGGTATCAAATACAGCAGTTTAGTGACAAATAAATCGGGACTTTGGAAAGTGGCCGCTTAATGGAGGGTGGCCGCTTAGTAGCTTATAGGTGGCCGCTTAATAGAGGTCGGACTGTATAATAAAGCTCATTAAAGCAATGGCTAAGTTGTGTCCTGACTATTGGAACTTAAATTATACTTTAATAGGTCAACACTTTTGTAGAATAGTACTGTGAAATTGCATAGTTCAAATAAGACTGTAACAAATAGTGAAGTTTACATGGTCTCTAGGACAGTGTGGCTGTACTAACTCCCACAGTTCAAGGTATCAGGTTCAAATAACAAGCTTACTTTATGTCAAGAGAAACTGCAAATTGTTTGAGATTGCAGGGATCTCATGAGCACTGAGTTTGAAATATAAAGGGTGGCATTCTAGCATTCTAAACAAACTGACATCTTCTCAACTTGTAACAGACACTGTATGATCAGACCCCCATGAGAACTACTCTGCTGATGTGGGAATTTCAAGGCCTGGATCTCATAGTGCTGGCGGATGAGTCTTACCATGACCAGGAAAAGGCAACTGAGGTTATGAAACAACTTAACAGTGATAGGTACGCTTTTTCTACCAACTATGGCACTTCGAGATACACTTCTACAGCTGTACAACAGTAATTTATTTTATCGTATTTTTCAAAGGATTATTCCTCACAGCACTTTTTACTAGTGTCATTGTTGCCACATACTTGACTACTCATAGAGCTTTAAAATTTAAAAATGTGTTCTATAGTAGACAAGGTTTGCTAGCATGGATCTAGGTTTAGCCATAGCTACAAACTCAGTTACCATTAAAAGAGATGGTGACCTAATTGGTCTACAAAAAGTCTACGGGTTGATATTATTACTTTTCTCAACTAGCCCATACCCAGCATCAGGACTCAAGTTTTCGACACTTTGGTGCCGCACAGTTCAAGGAAAACTTCAGTCACACAAGGTTCGTTGTTTGTCCGTTATTCCTTCTAGGAAATTAATTGTCATAATTAAATGTGGTTAATGGTTGCATTTCTTTACAGAAACAGCAAAGCAGTGTCTCAATTGTACTATTAAAAAGTAATGTCAAAAAGCTGAAAGCCAAATTGGTCCTAAGTTAATCTAACAAATGTATGAAACATTTGAAATAATAGACAGTACTAAATATCTCCAAGAGACAGTCAGGTGACTTCATATTTAATTTTTAGACTTAATGCAATACAATTTAGCTTCTTATTTTTTTGTTTCAGTGTTGTCTTAGAGATTTCCCTGAAGCAATATTTACCTCACAGTCTGTTGAATTAAAGGGAACTCTTCTTGGTGCAGAACAAAAACCTGCTGATAGAGGTATTTTCATTATGTGATGTGTTTATTAAAGACAGGTGTGTGTACCTGCAGTATCATTTGTTGTCATTTGTTCTTCAGTTGTTTAATGAAATGTAATGTTTAAAGTGCTACTGCGACTGAAATTGAACCAGCAGTATAAGTGTAGTCCATTATCCCTAATTTAGGGTAACTCCTACTTTTTGGTAACCTTATCTTTTCCATTGTGAGTTTAAACAAGAAGTTCTGATGCCATGTGGGTTTACTTTCTAAGGGCACTTCAATCCACTGCAAACCACGACTGATGCAAACTTCTAAATTTGCATTTCACAAAAAAAGGTGTGAAATGTTTAAGATAGTATTCTCAGTCGGTCATGTTAATACTTTACAAGGCATTTCAAGACTTGGAAAATATAACTCAATCAATGTAAGTTGTGTTTGACATTAAAAAATGTTTTGAATTTTTTCCTTCAGCTAAGCGAGAAGCAGTGGTGGAAATCGGCAAGCCTTGGAGCAATATAACGATTTCTCGGAGTTTAAGTTCTCTGAAGTACTTTTATGATTTGAAATTTGGTATGTAGTTGTAAAAAGGTTTTCATATTGAAGCATTTAGGCTCGTCATGTACATTGTAGGAATTAAATTATATTACTCTGTAGGTCAAATACAATCCATATTTTAGCAGTTTCCTTTTTTACTGTTAGAAGTTAACTAAAATCTAACTGAGGGTGTCTTGTGTAGTGGGTGCATTAATAAGTGAATGACTAGGCGCATGAGGAGGGAGGTAGTGTTTGATGAGTAGGTTTAGTAACAAGCCGGGTTGGTAAGTAGGTTACTTGATATTTCTCAGCTGCTGTAAAGTCAATTTCTTTGTTTTGTTTATGTTAAAATTCTTCTGTTTTGCCTCAGACATGGACACTATGGAGATGGCCTGGGGTGTGGACATTGAACCTGTGTTGGCCATGGTTTCTTTGGCATTTGGTAAAAAAAAACAACTTACAGTCTGTACCTATCTTATTTCTCTTTTCCTTTTTGCGCTGTAGTTTTAGCAGTCTTTATGTTGTTGAGTCCCTACCAATAGCTAGTCTGTCCTTGTGAGAACTTGTGAGAATAGAGAGATTTTCAGCATTTTTAAGAGAAAACTGTCTAGTTTATTGCAGTTCAGTACTCGTGAGATATTTAAGCTTTCTGTAGAAAAAACAAAACTACCTTACCGTTACTTATTTTCGCGGTTACTTAATTTCGCGAAAATGGAACGAGCATATTTCGCGGAACTTAATTTTCGCGTTTTGGCCAAAAATACGTAATTAACGTAAAAAATACAATAGAAAACGCTTAAAATAAATTTTCCCAGGTCTTTAATTTCGCGATTTTTTTAAAATCGCGAACATCGCGAAAATTAAGTCCCGCGGAAATAAGTAACAATAAGGTAACACCCCCTTTAACATTTGATTGTTGGATGTAAAGTAGAACCCCGGTAACTCGAACACGGATAACTTGAACTACCCCGCTAACTCGAACTAACTTCCATTTCCCTTGGACCCATTTTCAGTCATTTTTACTCGGCTAACTCGAAAACCCCGCTAACTCGAACTGTTTTTCATTTCTCTTCAGAGTTCGAGTTACTAGGGTTCAACTGTAATTCTTAATTTACTAGCAATAGATGGGTTGAACTTTATTGACAAAGCACAATTACACACAGTGGGGAAGAATTGCGAAACAGAAATGTTTTAAAACAATGAGTGGCGCTCTGAAACATTTCTAGATTTGAGCTGTCATAAATGCAGGGTTTTTTAGAACTTACATACATGTTACTGCTGTGAGTTCTTTTTTCTTCTTTCCCTGTGCACTGTGCATGGAACTGCAGTGTAGGGAATGTAGAATACGGTTTTACTTTGAATCAACAGTACATGAAATGTATTCGTTTCAGAAAATTTGAGCTCACCAAGCCGTGATGCAAGCAAGCCTCTTCCTTTCTTTGACAAGGTAATCCACATCACACTTTCACATAAAATATTTGTTTTGTTATTATGGCGCAATTTGTCCTAAAGTTGATTATGTACAAGAAAAAATGCATAACTGCAGCACAAAACACACAAAAGTCAGACACCATCGATACATTTGCATGCCATCACCTCCAGCTGCATATTAAGTTTTTTTTTGTTCTTACCCTTGACTCCATAGATGCGTCTCCTGTACCATGGCCACCTTCATCTTGCTATTAATGAGTGGTACCTATACTTCAGTGCATCCAGGAATCCTTATGATACCACAGAGAGAATGCAGTGGGAGTGGAGACAAGCTAAATTTGATTGGACCAATGGTAATGACATTAGCGATCTAGAGACATATTAAGAACTTGTTTTTTTATAATTCTGTGTGAGAGGCGTGGTGAACTAATGGTTGATGCATCAGACTCCAGATTGAGCTGTTTTATGATGAAGCCCTGGCCGGCGTCATTGTGTTGTGTTCTTTGGGAATATGCTACTCTCGATGCCTCTCCCTACATAGGTGTATGAATAGGTAATGGTGAATGAAATGCTGAGCGCTGGCAAGGGTGTCATCCTGCAATGGACTAGCATCTTATTCATGGGGGGAGTGGGGGGAGGGAAGGGGAGCGAGAAAGCAGAAATACTCTTTACTACTGAAGACAGAGATAAGCAAAAGCCTGAATGGTCACTAGGCTAAAATGCAGACCTAAACGTTTACTATACTGTCGGTCGCTTTACAATTGTGAATGTACGTCCAATTTTAGGTCAATTGTCCAAATGTACCCTCGAAGTTACGACCATTTTAGTCGCCATGGCTACTAAAATTTTGGAGCTGGCGACTAAATTGGAACTGAAGTCACCAGCCTGGCGACTAAATTGAGAAGAAGGATTGAAAGTTAGAGCTTAATTTAGCGACTGAAATTTTTCATTGGCAACCAAACCTGAGCAGTTGGTGGCCAAATGGCCACTAAGGAAAAAATAAACTTGGAGGGTTGCAAATGACATACTTCATTGCAAAGTTTTGGACATCTTATGACATGTGTAGACCAGGAATAAGTGTGTTCGAATTGCATTTATGATAACACCACCAAAGATTCAATTCCCAATAAGATTGAAAGTCAGTGCGAAATTGCAACAGCTCGTAAGATCACTCTTTTCTGCTTTAAAGTGAGACATTTCATCAGAATTGTACTGCTAATTTTCAAACAGACATTTCACATGCATGGTACCCCTATAGCAGCATGTTGTCAAACTACTCTTGAGTGTTACCTGCTGTTAACTCTCTTCTAACTACCAAGTAGTGCATCAATAGTAAAACACATTCTCAATTGTTATTGTATAGGTCGGATTGTCATTGAAGGTGATTTTGACTTGCATACCAGGGCAGCATCAAAGTATGATGATCGACGGGTTTTGCATTTGCCTGCAATGAAATTGAGGTTAGTATAGGTTAGAAAGCTAGCATTTTTACTCATAGTCTAAATAATTTTAGGCATGCAAAGGAATTTTTTTATGGGTAGGTGGTTGGTAAAGCCTGGTTTTCACTAGCGATGCAAGGACAAGAGCAAGCACAAACGCAAGCATCAAAATTCAACGTGTTTGTGCTTTTGCTTTCAACGAAGCCGTATTCACGGTAAAATAAGAGCTGCTATGCTTGTGCTTGTGCTTGCGCTTGTTCTTGCGTCGCTAGTGAAAACCAGGCTTAATGGCTAGTGTTTAGTGCATTGGACTACCTCGCACTTAAAAGCTCCGTGTAAATGTTGTTCCATCCAGGTAGTAGTAATACACACATCAGTTTAGTTCTTGGCTTGTGAATGAGCCGTTAGTGACCACATTTTTTTCGAAACACTTCAGTTACCTCAAGGATTTAATTTGTTTTAGGCCCCACCTTGTCATTGATGTGACAAGATGTAAATGGTTGTATACTACAGACATTCTAAATAGGGAATAAATCAATACAGTCATTTCGGGATTTTCTTTTTTGCATTGAAACAGTGTCATTGTTGGACAAGGCTATCAATCTTATATTAAAAAGCATCGCAATGCGAATGATATACAACAGTGAGCTTACTTACATTTCCCTCTTATATCTGTTCTTATCCCAGCACTAATGTGAAGTGGCATTGTCAAGGAGATCCTAATGATCATCACTCAGTGATCCAGTGTGCTCCAGACAAGATACCACAACTGGCTCCTAACCAAGTATGTATGAAACAACAGTGCACCATTACATGTAGCAATGGGAGATGAGTCAATGGACCTTGATTAACTGCAACCTGATTTTGTTTTTTTCCTGTAATAGGCTCACGACTCCTATGCAGCTTTTAGGTCGCAGAACCTTACGTTGGACATTTCTCTAGAGACAGGATTGTGCAGTAAAAAGGTTTGTCTTAGAATAACTTGCTCTAAACAGTTCTTCTAAAAATCAATCTAACAACGCATTTAATGGAACTTTTAAGAGTGTCAATTTCTTCAGGCATGATCCAGCTATAACATAATCTCACTAATCAATATAATAAGTAACAAGTCTGTTCTACTGTAGGTTGCATGTTCAAACATTGACAGGGTTGGGTGCTTGATTTTAAACGCTTCTTCAGTGTTGTGCCACTTTCTGCAAAGCACTTGTTGTCCTATCTTAGCCTGTCAGTTATATTTGGCAGATTGTTTGAATGTTGCATGTCAACTGATGTAATGTTAGGCCACTTTGGTGAGATTGTGTCTAAGGGCAGGGGTTTTGAAAAGCAGTGTTTTTGTTCAGTGATGTTGTTATATTCTTAAGCAATACACTTTGCTTAGTTACGATGACTGGAAAAACCTGACGAAATGCTGGGTGTACTGTTATGTTCATTTATAAGCCACACTCGGACACTCGTACATAGTCCACACAGTGGACAAGCATTGTAACCAGTGGTTACTTTATGCTATGCAGAGCAGAATTTGATGCTGACCCTCCAATCCCTCAATCTTCACAGTGATCATAATGAGTAATCACGCACCTTCAATAGCTGCTACATCTGTTTTGGTGCTTGAAAGTAATTTTATTTAGTGTGTTGTTTGTAGCTATTTATGCCTTTTTAATTTGAAATTTATGTCTTCACAGGATCATTCTCAGAGTGACCCCCCTACATTGTTCATGTACGCCAGCACATTTAGATGGTTTCAGAAATACCAGGTAAACCTGAGAAAACATTTATTGTTGCATATCTGCGATTAGAGAGACTCATTTGTGTCATTTGCTTTTAGGCTGTAGTTTTGTGGTATGTGTCACGACCTACCAAAAGAGGAACGTATTTCGGACGCGAGCGAGTGAAGAAGCGATCACTTGGAAGACATTATAGGTTGGTACTTAATTCATCTAAAACATTTCTTTGAACCATAAAGTATAGAATGCCCTTTAGTGTGTTTATTTCCAGTACATGTGACTGTTATGTGTTGACATCTTTCACATGCAGTGATCATTTACTTTATAACTTGTACTTACAAGATGTAATTGAGGATAAAGTTGATAAACATGCACTTGCACTAGTCAGCATTGTCTACCCTTGCAGCAAATGGGTTCCTTACATCTGATTAATGGCAGCGTAGAAGACACAGTTCTTTGTGCTTCCTCTATTTCACTTTACGTCTGATAAAAGACTGATACCGTAAAGTTCTGAAAGCAATGTTCCTCAAAAGTAATAGAGTATGAAAATGAGTCCAAAGAACATCATCCTGTAGTACTCAACATTTCAGTCAACAATTACATCAGAACAGAGTAATATAAATTATTTCTTTTGGAATGAGGTCATTTACAACAAACATTAGACCAATTTGGTAAAGCGTGTTGCATCTGTCATTTCCATCGTATCTTAATAACAGGTTAAGTACTTTGTGAGGTCACTACTTATAGAACGTCGATACTTTCAAGGTGTCGTTACTTGGGAATTTGTTAACAGGCTTGAAATTTTATCACTACTTTCAGAGGGTCACTATGTTTGGGGCTTGTTACTTTCGGAGCTTTACAGATCTTCTAAGCCGGCGTAAACCCGTGTAAATGTCAGTTTAGTTGGACTTTTTAAAAGGAAAGAGAGATAACTCTTAACTCGATCAAATTGCTACACACTGCAGGGAGGTGAGCCTGTCACTTCAATTTCCCGAGTTCTCTGTGTGGTACTGGGGCTCATTCACTCAGCAAAGAGGGTTTGAGCTGTCACTAGGCAGTGGTTACTTGGAGACCACGTACAGTCTGTCTCTTAGAGAGTACAGTGATGGGTTAAAACGGAGACCAGCGGCAGACTGGAGTGCAGCCAAACTTCGCAGTGAGCTGTTGGATGTCACGTGTCATTTGTATGGTTTAGAGGAAGTGGATGGCAAGGAAAGTAGTGATGAGTACGCAGAGGTGGGTACCACCTTATCATAGTTCTCAGTTTTTCTGACACCAAAAAAGAGGAAAATAAAATATCCGTTTTACTTAATCAACTTTAATGGTAGTGTAGAATTATTGTTACTTTCTTTGGATGGATGCCACGTCACAGGTTATCCACTGCACAAGTGATGAAGGAACTGTAGGAGTAGTGTCTTGCCTTAGGACTCGGCACAGTGGCTTAGGCAAGGCTTGAAGGCTGCACTCATTGTCTATAGTCGAAGGCACTAACTGTGTGTCAAAATACAATAGTGTATAGGTTAACAACGCTGTAAAGTGAAGAAACACATATTGTTTAATGAATATGAGTTTATTGCCATGCGAGGGTGACCAGTTTGCATCAACATTATATTAACAAGCCAACATTATATTAACATTATATTAAAAAGCCTTGAGTTAAAAATAAATGAAGAATTAGATAAAGTTAATCAATGGCTACAATCAAATAGGTTATCTTTAAATATTGACAAAACTAATTTCGTAATGTTTCACCCTCCACAAAGAAAACCTCAACCAGTTAGTTTGAAAATCTCAGGTAGGCCTGTGGAACAAATGACCTATGTCAAATACTTAGGTCTTATCATTGATTGTCATTTAAATTGGAAAAAGCATGCACATGAAGTGAGAGAAAAAATTTCAAGAGGTATTGGCATTCTATCTAAACTAAGACATTTCGTTACTAATGACATCTTTACTCAGTTATATTATTCACTAGTGTATCCCTTTCTTACCTACGGCTTAATTGTTTGGGGTAACACCTATACTACAACTCTTAAACCTATTGTAATTCTGCAAAAAAAGGCAGTACGAATAATTACATTTTCCAAACGAGATGCACACTCCAGCCCTCTATTTTCACAATTAGGCCTAATTAAATTCATGGATCTGGTTAGTATTCATACTGCCCTTTTTATGTTTCAGTATCATCATAACTTACTACCTAAAGCCTTCGACAATTTCTTCTTAAGTATATCATCTAAACACAGTTATAATACTAGGCTAGCATCAAAATCAACCTACTATATCAATCGTGTTAGAACTAATTATGGCAAATTTAATTTACACTTTTCTGGTCCCTTCATCTGGAATAACTTGGATGAAGAACTAAAAAGTCTATCTCTTCATTCATTTAAGCAAACTATGAAAAAGCGTTATTTAAGTACTTATGGTTAATGCTGGCTTAGTATTTTAATTTTCTTTTCGCTCGTATTAAACTAATATTAACAACTTTTAGTTCAAACATTAACTGGTACTGTTTTTCTTTTTTTTTTCCCATGTTCCCTTTTTTCCCTACTTTTCTAATTAAATTATCACTTATACATACTTAGTTACATTGTACTTATTTATTTTTATTTCATTTTATATTTTTTTTCTTTTCTGCATGGTACTTAATTACTTAGTACTTGTCTTATTTTACTTTTGTCTTCTTTTATGTACAACCTTGTCAAAGCAATTAAATTTTTTTTAACTACTCAGCTCGTTTAGTTTATTTCTATTCTGAGTAGTTTTTTGGCCTATTCTAGTTAATTTATATTATGCTGTAATTTATCTTCTATTTAATTTGGCAAAATAAAATGGTTGTTGTTGTTGTTGTTGTT
>NW_027557706.1:0-3181 GCF_052425735.1 Oculina patagonica
AAATATATGTCTGAATTTATCAAAACCGGGTCAAAGAAAAGTGACGTCAGTATTCTTGAACAAGCACGTTACTTCTCGAATTGACTTAGAACGCCACAAGAAAGGGAAAAAAAAAAGAAATACAAAGCTGAAAGGTAGAGAAGAGAGAGGAGGAGAGGAGAAAAAGACTGACATTCACTTTAGTTTTTGTGTTTTGCTGCAGCCGCAATGGCTGCAAGCAAAACACATTGAGAGCTGAAGTTTGTGCCGTAAGGGACGTAAGGTGTAAGGTGTAAGTGCCGTAACAGAGGAGAAATCTGAACTACCGATGTCAATCAAATCCATGAACAAACAAAATCGAAACCAATGAACCGTAGCGCTGATCGCATTCGAAGTTACGGGCCAAAGTATTCGAACGCAAACCACGTTGGACACGTTGGAAAACAGAAAACCGATTTAAAAGTATATCGCATTGGGAAAGAAAACAAACTGTGGCGCGACCACTCCAGTTTTATGAGAAAATTATTCTGCAGTTTTCATCATTTACGAAAAGAGCGAAGACTTGGAACCTCGCCGAAGGTCATAAATATTTTCTCCAAAGGACCGGTTAGTGCACAGTTTGTAAACTTTCGCTTTGAAAATAAACTTACCCTCACCTTGTCTACACTGTCTACAGCATACTAGTACTGTATTAACTCTGAACTTCATATTTTAAAATAAAATGTATGAACGTGTAACTTGTCACGCAAAGACAGCTGGAAAGGAATATACCATGCTGGTAGGCTGCACCGCTAATTGTAGCTGTATTCGAGCTATATAAAAGACAGCTAGAAACGAATTAATACTAGTAACATCACAATGGGAAAGAAACTTATTCAGTGGTGCACACCGTCGAAAACAAAGAAATATTAAAGGAAGTTCTCATTCACCAGATTCACTGCATCAGATGCAACATTCGTCAGTTCGTGTTTAAGCGTGGCGACCAGTTTGTTTACTAGTTATTAAAAAATAATACGGTCTTCATTTAATAAACAGTTCATCCTTAAATTTCAGCTTTTCTACGACTGACAGGTAGGTACTATAGTATAAGCCCCGCTAAAATAGCTGGAAAGGGAAAGTTTTTTGAAAAATGAATTTTTGACTGCCAGACGCGCTGGCGCCACATGTTTATTTTGTGAAGATTAATTAAACGCCGTGAAAAATAGAATTTGATGTCCAGCGAGCCACTGCAACTTCGGCTACGCAGTCCTCAGTGAATCCTCCAACTTCACAAATTTCTAAAACTTTAAGAAAACGAACTTTCGCAGAATCAAAAATTGGTCCTTATCGATCTTCCGATCTTGTTGTGAAGACACTGAAATTCGACGAGTGTTCATGCGTGAAGGGATGACTGACGAATGATAATAATTATTTGTAAACTTTCGCTTTCAAAATGAACTTTGCGTCATGTTCAACGCCGTCTTTCTGTTGTTGTACGCCGGTGCGCGTGCGATTATTTATAATTTCTGAATTTTGCATATTTAACTCAGGGTGACACAACAAGTTTGTTAAGAGTTAGTTGTTCCAGTGTTTAATTTGGGTGAAAGTGGTTAAAGAACCACTGTCTTGTCACTAATAAATATATCACATTGAGTTCTTATAAGGTCAATAGATTCTGTCTTTTTCGTTGTTGTTAAAACGCTACCATTGTGACAATGATTCCAAATACAACTAACGGTAACCAGTGAGATAACGCCACTAAAAGAATCACATTGAGTTCATTGAGATTTTTTATAATGTTAAGAGTTACTGTTTTTTATCAAAGAGACAATCATGTCAGACATTACGTTAACTTACTAGTAATTAAATTATGTTTGCTGTCTTTGATTTCAACATAACATTGATCAGTAAAACTATCAGGATTGAATTAACACAAAGTGACTACAATATAGTGAAATTATTAACCTGCACACAAGTGACAGACAATAAAAGACGTTGGATTTCAATCTCGACTCACTTGTCTTTCATCAACATGTTCCCTAAGACTTTGCTCTAGCAGCAAAACACATGGACCCATTGGGGCCCTATTTTTATATCATGGAGTTTAGAGATAGTTTCTGGCGAGAAAAAAACGCGTTTGCAGCGATTTGCGCTTAAAACGGTGAAAATTTCCTTGACCTGGTTTTGATAAATTCAGACATATATACTACATGCATTATACTTACGTGTGCAAAAGGATCAATGTTCTAATCGGGTGCTTTAACTGAGGAAATGAGATAACGTTAAGTAAGAAACCTCAATGTCATTAAACCAAGGGCAGAACTTTCTTAAAAACTACAGGCAAATAACAACAAATGGTTGAAACAACGTCATTAACTTGAATTTCAAAACACAATACAGTGAACTCTCTCTTAACGGACACCTCTAAAAGACGGACACCTTCATAAGACGGACACCTTGTGATGGTCCCTGCCGTTTTTAAGTCATTTCACTGTAACATAACCCTCTGTAAGACGGACACCTCTCTAAGACGGACAACTGACACTTTAAAACCGCCAACGGACACGCTCGGAAAGTTATTTCTTTAGTGTACAACACTTCAAAACTTGGTATCAACATTTAGCATAGTAAGTCAACCACTTAAGAATACCAAACTTACCAAAAACAATCCGTTACAACGCATTACTTTTCTGCGTAAGTGTGAGGGGCACCAAAGAGGTACTTTTCTACTTACAGTATTACCATTTGTAATGAACAAACCAAATAAATTTTTTATATTATTTTTGTTCCACTTTATAGGTTTTGCCAAAGTAAGGGACTCAAAACAGACGTGTATTCGCTGTGCATAGCCATTTAGCTTTATCATCTCAAAATTTCTGGTGTCTTATTACCTTGACTCTCTATAATGTGGACACCTCTCTAAGACGGACAGTTGGGGCCAGTCCCAACGGTGTCCGTCTTATGGAGAGTTGACTGTAGAAGGAAATCTCTTCAGCTATGATTTTGGGAAGGTAGTGTAAAATCAAAAAATAACTTTAAAGTAACTTGTAACTCAAAAATATGTATTATTTTTTTTTGTAGTTTAATTAACCTTTCTCATGCCCAGACTCCCTTCTGGACCTTTTCAAGGTTGTCAATGTTCATTTTAAGATGTTGACCAGTACAGAACTCGATTACTGCATTATCGAATACATAAAACCAAGACTTTCAAATTTGTTACTCC
>NW_027557707.1:0-3179 GCF_052425735.1 Oculina patagonica
TACATAGCTGATTGTAGACAATCAGCTCAAACAAACTAGGGAAGGACAAATTGTTCTGAATAGAAGGGTTCCAGATATTGGGGTTGGTATATTTCTCTGAAATACATGTATCAATGACTAATTTTTGTGCCTTGTTTATATCCGTACTGTACTAGTCTCTGGTACAGTATGGTTAAAATTGCTATATTTAGAGAGGAAGCCACATCAGCGCTAGCTGGTTTTCATGCGGGTCCTCTGTCCAGGTCAAATTGGAATTTGGAAATGTTGGTTTTTCAGGAGGGAGGAAAACCGGAGAACCCGGAGAAAAACCCTCGGAGCAAGGCGAGAACCAACAACAAACTCAACCCACATATGGCACCGGGCTGGAATCAAACCCGGGCCACATTTGTGGGAGGCAAGCGCTCTCACCACTACGCCATCCCCTGCTCCCCCAGTTGTATTAATCTCGTTCCTAGAGCCTTCCCAGAGCCTCCCCCAGGTTGTATTAATCTCGTTCCCAGAGCCTTGATCCCCTTGACCAGGGATCTGGTAACTCAATGGCTTTGTGGTAATCCATAACCAGAACCAGGAAATCCTGGTTCCGGTTTGATTGTGCGCATGTTCTAGAAATTGTTGCAAAACAAACAAGTTTTCAACATTCAATCAGATTTGGTCACCTTATTGATAGGCTTTCAGATTACCCCAGAGGTCCTAATCCCTTGCACAGACCAGAAGGATTGTGGCCTCTGGGGATGAGATTGTGGTTTTATTGAATACTAAAAATTAATTTGAAAGATTATTTTTGGCCAGTACGGAATTTTTGCCTCAGGGTTTTTACTAATGTCCTTAGTCTTTGTTCTCATTGCATTTTTGTGATTTCTTTGTAGGAAGTCTAAACTGTGCTTCTTTTATTGCTGGGATAGTTGAAGCTGTATTACATGGATGCAACTTTGTAAGTTCTTCAAAAAATGTAACTACTGTATCAACAAAAGTGGAATCATTGTTAATTTTATTATGAATTATTTTTTATACCAGAGTCCAATCTATAACAAAAAATTCAGGGACAGTAGTTTTGTGGTTTGTTATTTCAGCAGTTGTACTTACTCAGTCTCTATCAAGCCAAAATTATACACAAAAACCAATGGTTGCACTCTGAGGGTCTTCTATAGCCACATAGGTTGAACCAAACAATACATAATGTTTGTGCAGAATTTGCACAAAAATATAATTTTGTTCTCAAATTGGTCCACCAACATGGCCGTTGTGACGTCACGTAATAACAATCTTACTAATGATCTTGGAGATGCCAGTCTAGTCTGGAAATCAGATTTAATTTAATTTCACGATTGCCACTAATAAGCTACTTTGTGCAAATTTTGATTATATTTGTTTTGTTTTTATTTATTTTTTTGCAGCCTGCTAAAGTTACAGCACATTGGCACAAAGGAACTACTCTGATGATAAAGTTTGACGAGTCAGTTATAACAAGAGATAAATCAATGGATGGAAGATGAGAAATTAGTGTAAATAGGTGATAGAATTGTGTAAAGCCTTTTAATTAGTATCAAAAAAGAATATTAAATGGAAAAAATAGCCACAAAAATGTTGATATGAAATTTATTTGGTGTGCTTTATTTAGTGCAAAATTTGACTGTGGGTCAAATTTAATACCTGGCTAACTCTAAGTAAATGTTTAATGAGTGTCTTTATATCGGAAAAAGACACAGCTAAATCTCCAAATTTCTTGGACAAAATAACCCAAGATCTTAATATCAATGCAAGAGTGAAAAGATCCAGACTCGTACCCAGTCGTTACTCGTTTTTGGCTACGTTCGAAGAGGATGATGGGAAGGACGTAGAAAAATAAGTTCGTCCTTCCCTTGATGCCTAGCCTGCGAACGCAGACGTATTTCCGCCTGTCGTTTCTCTCCGCCGAAAAATAGCTATTTTTCGGCGGAGAGAAACGACAGGCGGAAATACGTCTGCGTTCGCAGGCTACTTGATGCCTTGCGCGCCGCTAAAAAAGCAAGAGAAGCGACTGGGTACGAGTTTGGAAAAGATCTACATCAGAGGTTTTGGAAGCTGTTCAATAAACTCGCAGTTCGTGCTTTATTAAGTCTAAAACATTCTGCTGTGCCTCGTATTTTAACTTGATAAAGCACTCCTGCTTGTTTATAGCCTGCGAATACAGCTGCCTCTCATTCGCGTCCCGCAACGAAGAGCGAAACGCAAAGAGAGACGTCTGCGATTCACAGCCAGAAATTCCATACTGATGACGTAAATCTGTCCAGAATCCGGATTGGTCAGCTAGCTAATTTACATAATGTATGCGAAATATAACTCTTCATTACCACACATGTGATTACACGAACGGAAAAAACCGGATGTTATTGCAGACTAAAAGTTGACCCGCACTGGGGGAAGGGTCGTGAAGCTACTCTGAAGCTAAACCTTACAATTTCTATAATTTCTCGCTTCATATGTAAATGGGAAACAAAAGAAACAGTTTTATAACCAGACGAACAACCTAAAGGATGCGCCACTGCGGCCGTTAAAAATAGATCAATTTTGACACCTAACATTTATTGTTGACATAAAGGCAGCCGGCAAAATGAACAAGAAACAAAAATGAAATACAGATAACCTGAACCATTCTCAATTAAAGGATAAATGCTACAGAAAAACAGAATTTGACGAAGAACAGGGAAAGAAGAAACTACCGGTAAGTGTCTTTCAGTAGAATTGTTATGATCGTTGCAGTATATTTATGGCCCATTACCACCGAGAGATGCGCTCATGTTCCAAAACATATCAATGTCATTTAGTGATTTCACAGCTTATTTTTTTCCAAATATTAATACTCGTATAGGGGATTCCTAATTTTCGCGATGAAGTTGTTAGCTGTAAACGTGTCCTTGACTGCCTTGAAAGTGTTTGTGATCAAGCAAGTAATGAGCGGCTGAGAACGAAAGTATAATTATGCAGGACCAACTGCATCCGGTGCGGGGAAATCTAATTAGCGGTTAACGTCATCAGTATGGAATTTCTGGCCGTGAATCGCAGACGTCTCTCTTCGCTCTTCGTTCAGGGCATGCGAATGAGAGGTGGCTGTATTCGCAGGCTAGCTTGTTTATAAAACATTACAAAACCTACACCCTGGTGCTGACCCACTACTATGCCATCACTCCTTTACCCAAATG
>NW_027557708.1:0-3172 GCF_052425735.1 Oculina patagonica
TGTGCTAATTAATTATGCAGTGAGAATAGGGAAAAGGTTTTTACGTAGGATAAGAGTGAGGTTCTGTATATCATAATCAAAGCCCAACCAGGAATTGTTGATTTTGTAGACCCTGTCAACCAGTCTTCTTACAAGACTAATTTTGTAAGAGAATGCAGTAAAACTAAAATAGTTCATAAGGAGTCCTGTGAACGTTTTCTTACGGAAAACTGAAGTCTGGAGATCAAGAGGATTGTTATGAACTAAGACATCTAGGAATGCTAATTTATGATCTACTCTTTCTCCGTGGTAAAACGTATGTTTGGGTGTTGAGAATTGATGTAGTTATAAAATGACACAACGCCTTGCTCTGTCTCAAACACACAAAAAGCGTCATCGCCATATCGTCGATTGTACAAAATCCTTGAATCCTTGTTGTTCTCTAACCATGCATTCTCATTATGTCCCATGAAAAGTGGTAAGCCATACAGGTGCCAGGGGTGAGCCCATAGATACCCCATCTACCTGGTCATAAAAAAGATCCTTTGAACAAAAGATGTGTTTGCGCTGTGGCACAACGAAAAAGGCTTCTAAGCTCATCAGTACTTAGCTTAATAGCTTTATTACCCTCCTTAACGTACTTAACTGCTAAATCAATGCATTCATCTAAAGGTATACTCGGAAATAAGCTTTCAACGTCAAATGAAACCATAAAATTACCTGATACCGGTATATCTTTGATTTCATTAACAAACGTAAAACTATCCTGTGTACAATAATTAGATGGAATGTGTGGTTGCGGTAAAAGAGAGCAAAGATACTTAGCTAGTTCATAATTATAGGTCCCAATCGACGAAACAATAGGTCTGAACGGAGGCATCGAGTTCGGTCCACGTGGCTTGAAAGTCCGTAAATCCTGGCCGGCTGGGAACCAGATGAGAAGATTTTTGAGTACACGTTTGGTTTCAAGTGTCCTTTAGATTTCAACTTCCTCAGAAATTGTTGGAGCTGACCCTCTCGTAACAAAGTAGTCACTCACTCACTCACTCACTGCCCATTGTGCCCACTGGCACGTAGGGCAGCACGTAACAAAGTAGGATCTTCTTTAATTGGCTTAAACTTGGTGGAGTCACTGATTATTTTGAGCACACCAACGTCATACTCAGTTCTGTTTAATATCACAACACCGTTTCCCTTGTCAGGCTTCAAAATCACGATGTCAGGGGTTTTCCTAAGTTCTTTCAAGATCTTGTACTTCATCAGATCAGCAACTGATGGTCGATGCGCTAGCACGTATGAATTCGTGATATGTGAGAGGTCCGACACCACCTTGCCTTTCTGCTTCCTGTCTTAAAGATGTTTTCGCCTTTTAATACCTGTTTTTGGTTCATATTTTTTGCCAAAAAAGAAGCAAGTTTATTTGGCTAGTACATATTATTTGGTGCTTGAAATTTACCGTTGTGAAAAAAGCGGACACGCTCCGGACTCCGTTTGCATTGGTGTCCGTAATAGCGGGTGTGAGAAAAAAGTGCCCTTGACGAGCATATCAGCGATGGTGAAACTGCTAGGCAGTCTTTGAAGACTTGATCTTTCCTAACGAGTCGAGAAGGAGAAATCGCAAACTGAAGTGAAAAAGCTAAGTCTGTTGTACAGCCAATAAAGAAATTAATGCAAAAATAAATATTTCAGAAGTCTTTTGAAGACTTCGAAGAGTGTTTTGACAAATAATAACAACAGATTGCAATTTTACGTGTTTATGCCCGGCTTTATGTTCTACGAGAAGTCATGATTGTGTCCGCTTTTTAATCGAGAGTGAAAACAATAACATAGGCACGCTAAGCGTGCAGGAGTTATTTTTTTCAATTTACGGGGTGGCTTGAGGTGAGACTGGGTGATTGTCCTGTTGGATTGGTTTATGTCATGGGTTGAGCTATTTGTGTATGGTGGCTCACTGAGGCGCACAATTCTTTTTGCAAAAAAAAAAACTTTCTTGCAAACAACATTATTTTTACGTGCACTTTGATTCGTCAATACGTAAATTTTAAATTTTCATTTAATTGAAAAACAAGAACTAATTTAATTATCAAAATGTCACAGAATGGTACGTTCTTATTTCTGTCTTTATTATATATATAGTGAGACTTTTAAGCAATAAACCTTGCAAATAGAATTCTATATTTGCTATATTACACATGTGAAAAAAGCGATATGTCCAATCAGCTTCGCGTATAGCTTTCTTCACATGTGAAAAATATAACCAATCACAGCGCGAGAATTCAAATGGTTTCCAACGAGGGTGAGAAAGCGAGCGGCAAGTTTGCTCTCGTCGGCAGTTTATGTTTTGAAAACATGGCTACACGTTTTCTTCCTTTACAAAAGTTTGCCTTTTAAGAACGTAATGGAAATGCAAAGAGCCAACAGAAACACACTAAGCAAAACCTAAAGAATAAAGCAGTAATAAAAATCATTCTTCAAAGGCGAAGTGAAGACAGGCAAAGGCGAAGTGTCGATAAGTGAAAGCGAAGACAAGACTTTTATCGGAACTTACAACACATCCGACTCCTTGTGTTGACATAATTTGCTCACAATTCGCCAGTTGATTCGCCAGTAGTTCATTCGCTTTTGGCGAAGTTTCCTCAATGCGATACGAATTAAGTTTTTAACGTAAATGTAACGCAGTGTGTTTATTCAAATAAACATTTTGTCTAGGAGGGTTTGTCGCCAGTATTTTTTTTACATGTATATTTAATATTGAACAAGAAGCTTGAGAAGCTTAAAATCGGGCGCTTAATAATTAGCTATCTGTTTTGACTTGAAAGGCAGGGTACAGTACAGTAAAAATCACTGGAACCTATTCAGGCCGGGGGGGGGGGGCTTTTGAGGCCCGCGCTGACTTTGGATGCTTATAACTTTTTCAAGATTCAACCAAACGCTGCCAAACTTTGCGCGTTTATCTAAAATTTATCTCGCAATAATTTGGTAGGATTAGTTATTGTGCCAGTAACTTGAAATCACCATGGCAACGTCATTTTGACAGGCTTGTTTTCCCAAATTTGAATTTTTCGTGTTTCTATTTAATAATGAAAATCTGGAATGTTTTCAAGATTGCATTATTACTTAATGACATAATGGTCTTAATTTATAAAAATATATTTCGCACAATACAAATAAACGATTGAACTAGACGTCTAGA
>NW_027557709.1:0-3149 GCF_052425735.1 Oculina patagonica
AGCACACTAGGGAAACGCAATGCTCAGTTCCCGTTTGTCTCCTTCTTCTTCAGGAAATTGGCAGGTACTTCTGCACCTTTGCTGGAAATAAGAACAAACCTCCGCCTGTGCGTGTGGCCAAAATATGGAAAACGAACGTTTATTTTTTGTTCTTACCAGCGCAGCCTCTGTAGTGCGCATTATGTGACTAAACAAAGACCAACAAAAGCATAAAAACATGAAATTCTAGAAACTACAACTGAAAATATCATCGATGTCAAAACTAGAATACCGTGGTCATGGTTACCTTGATCGCTGATCGAGTCTGCTTGAGTACTCCTAGCAAACGCTCGCTAAGTTTGCTTGAAGATGAAACTCTACTCGTGATTACGAACCGTTTTCGCCTAATCTCATTTATTAGAGGGTCTATTATAATCTGGCGGTTTAAGCGAATTTTGAATGTCGGTTTGCGGAAATATTGGTATTGATCTGGCGGTTTACGGTGACGACGGTTTGGGAAAAACAAAATATAGCGGTTTGCGGAATGTACGACCCCCTATTATAGACCCTCTTATTAGCTTAAGCCTAGAAATCAATTGTGAACGTTTGTTCTCCTCCCTTAAAGTTTGTAGCGTGAAACTGTAACTTTGACCGAACAGGTGACAGAGCTTGTGTTTTCACTGTACGAACAGAGTGCACGTATGACCTTTGAAAGATGGCCTGCACAACGTACAAATTCCAAAGATATTGCTGCCAGGCAGACAGCTGACATTTCAGCAAGCATTTAAACAAGCACAATCTATGAAAATCAAAACAAACAGAGAGGATGTTCGTAATGCCAATTCACTCTTTTGTTTAGCTGACACAATGATCAAACAGCCGTTGGTGTTAGTACATGTAATTCGATTTTCTCTCGGGTGTACTCTTAGATTAACGTCGTGAAGAGAAATAAACTGCGTAAAGTCCACTTCCGTGTGACAGGCCCGCTCAGTCTGTCCAAATTGCATTTGCCGCCGATCCCCGGTATCCAGAAATAAGTGACGTATTTCTATCCCACTGCAGGCCAAGCGAGTTACCCAGAGTTGCCTTTTCTCGAGTGTGTCTATTTTGCCGTCAGTTGCTACGGTTTCCTTTCCTCGTTCTAAGGCGGGAAAAGTCTAGCGTCACACATCACCAAGTCAACTTTCCATTACGGTCGATGTTCTTTCGTTACCCTCGAGAGATCAGCTTCAGTCTACTCGTATTTTGGGTATTCAGACTGCAGACAGCAAGGATAGAATAAAGGTGTTCCTCCACATAGAAGTGGAATTGCACAGGTACGACGTCCTCTATGACTTAAACTGAAAAAGGAATATTTGCCCCCAGTCTATAATTCTTTAGAGTTTCCTTAACAAGCCCGAGAGACTTGCCTGATACTAACTGAAGTCACAAACTGCATTTTGGACCAAGCGGACTATCGGTAGGGGGAGTGTCCGTATTAAAGAGGTGTCCATAAGAAAGGTTCGACTGTATTATTTCCCAAACTGTAGAATCTTTATAATTAATAAACTGTCTGTTCCAGATCGTAAACTGAACTTTAAGATCACAGTAGTTGGGTGTTTGTTCTTCCTCGTATTGGACCACTCTGTAATCACTCAACTCCGTTTCAAGGAATGTATTTTTAGAACCTTTAAAACTTCCTGTGCGTTTTCGTTCACGATCTTTGCATTAATTCTACGCTTTGGGACATTTTCAAAATTAAAAAGATGGAAGGAAACTTTGCTCTCCAAAATCAATCTACAGGTTGGAGTTAACCAAACTTGTGCATACCGAAGCAAGTCTTATCTCTGGGTGGGTAAGTTCCCAGCCCAACATTCGAAATTACGTATTCCATAACGCCATATCAATATAATATATTCAAGGCCACCAATTCGAGTAGTCGTCGCTCTGCACAAAAATAAACAGTGGTTACGGCCAAAGGAAAACGAGAATGTGATGCAATAACCTCGTGTTCACAGCAGAGATGTATTTGCTACTAAGCTCTCATTTGATAAAAACAGTTTATTTGTTTCTTCTACTTATGAGCCAAACTGGTAAGTAACTGTGTGGGTTTCGTGGCCTGTTGTCTTCCATCACACTTCAAGCACTTATTTCTTATTTGAAACTTCAGATTAGAATAAGGACAGACGATATTTGAAACTTTTTGCTTCATACAGAAGTTATTACGACTGAATTCGATAACACAAAACTAAATTGCGAATGTATTTTCATTCCCTTGCTAGTCTCCACATTTTGCTAACTAAGTTGCAGAATATTAATTTTGACACCATTGGGAAAAGCATTTCAATCTCTTTTGTAATCACTTGCCATGTTCTTTATTCTCGTATCAAGCTCGTATGCTTAACCATGAGTTGTGAAATTAGGCAACGCTTTCTTTCTGAGATGGACAAAAGGCCTGTTAGAGCGCTCCAAGATATATGCATAATTCATTCCCCCGTCTTGTAGCTTTTAGATCTGACCTTTGGAAGCCAATTTACAATCAAAAACGAAATTTTTTTTTTGCTAATCTGTAGAGCACATCCAGATGAACGGCAATGGATATCACTATATTGGCCAAGGAATAAACACGGAAAATAATTTATCTGTCTCTGTCTTATTTAAACGGGAATTAACCTGTTCAGCGGGAAAATTTGTTATATTGGAGCCATCAAGTCAAGGTCATTTACGGATCGTTTGAAAATATACTTCTTTGCAAAGGAAAAATTAACTTAATATCACAGCTGTTACAACTGAGACCTCGGACGTTTTTGTCATATAGTTAAAAAAATCATCTTTCATAATTTCATTGGTTCAATTTTCCAAGAGGTTATCTCTGGTTTTCAAGTGGAGGGTTTCTGACCGCACAGTCACTCTCACATAGGAATTTGACTGTTTTGTGTGCCCGGGCTTTACTCCGATGAATTCCGTTGTATTGTCAATAAGGTCTGCGGACAAAACTGCGATTTCATCACCGTAAGGCTGGTCAGTTCACTGGGAATAATAAGTTCAAGCACAAACATATGCATAACAAAGCATAAGCTTAAGCATAAGCCCATTAGAAGAAGGCCTGGGGACAGGTACTCTCATTCTACTCGCGTTATCCTCACTAGGAATAAGCATTAGCATAAGGATAAGTAAATGCAGAAAAAACA
>NW_027557710.1:0-3145 GCF_052425735.1 Oculina patagonica
ATGGACTAGTATCCCATCCAGGGGGTAGTAGAAATACTCATAGCCGGCTTTAGCCTACGGAAACCGGGATAAGCTCCGGCCTGGTGGGCTATTAGGCTCGAATGCAGACTTCACCTTTATCTTACAATACAATACAAACAATACAATACAATACAATACAATACAATACAATACAATACATACCAGATATGCAACGCTTGAGTGGTATACTATGGAATATCCCACGAGTCACTTGTATTTTCTCGGTATACACACGAGCCTTTAGGCGAGTGTGTATACCAAGAAAATACAAGTGACAAGTGGAATATTCCATAGTATACCACGAGAAAGTGTTGTGTAACTATTTTATACCATGCCATAGAAAATACGCCTTCTAAATTTCGTCGAGAATACAATCGCAGCGCACGATGGGAAGGTTGGGTTGAATACCGTCGAATATACAACGGCTTTCCTGTATTCTGATTGGCTGTATTTTCTATGGCATGGTATAAAATACAATACAATACAATACAATACAATA
Organism: Oculina patagonica; assembly: GCF_052425735.1. NCBI lineage: Eukaryota > Metazoa > Cnidaria > Anthozoa > Scleractinia > Oculinidae > Oculina > Oculina patagonica. The sequence continues at coordinate 521 of NW_027557710.1, forward strand.
CAATACAATACAATACAATACAATACAATACATACTAGTTATGCAACGCTTTCGAGTGGTATACTATGGAATATCCCACGAGTCACTTGTATTTTTCGGTATACACACGAGCCTTTAGGCGAGTGTGTATACCAAGAAAATACAAGTGATAAGTGGGATATTCCAATAGTATACCACGAGAAAGTGTTGTGTAACTATTTTATACCATGCCATAGAAAATACGCTTACTAAATTTCGTCGAGAATAAGACCGCAGCGCACGATGGGAATGTTGAGTTGAATACCGTCGAATATACAACGGCTTTTCTGAATTCTGATTGGCTGCATTTTCTATGGCATGGTATAAAATACAATACAATACAATACAATACAATACAATACAATACAATACATACTAGTTATGCAACGCTTTCGAGTGGTATACTATGGAATATTCCACGAGTCACTTGTATTTTCTCGGTATACACACGAGCCTTTAGGCGAGTGTGTATACCAAGAAAATACAAGTGACAAGCGGAATATTCCATAGTATACCACGAGAAAGTGTTGTGTAACTATTTTATACCATGCCATAGAAAATACGCCTTCTAAATTTTGTCGAGAATACAATCGCAGCGCACGATGGGAAGGTTGGGTTGAATACCGTCGAATATACAACGGCTTTCCTGTATTCTGATTGGCTGCATTTTCTATGGCATGGTATAAAATACAATACAATACAATACAATACAATACAATACAATACAATACAATACAATACAATACAATACAATACAATACATACTAGTTATGCAACGTTTTCGAGCGGTATACTATGGAATATCCCACGAGTCACATGTATTTTTTCGGCATACACACGAGCCTTTAGGTTGGTGTGTATACCAAGAAAATACAAGTGACAAGTGGGATATTCCATAGTATACCACGAGAAAGTGTTGTGTAACTATTTTATACCATGCCATAGAAAATACGCTTACTAAATTTCGTCGAGAATAAGATCGCAGCGCACGATGGGAATGTTGAGTTGAATACCGTCGAATATACAACGGCTTTTCTGAATTCTGATTGGCTGTATTTTCTATGGCATGGTATAAAACACAATATATATGGGTTATTGACCATGCGTGGTGTGAAGATGGCAGGGTATTGGCCAAGTTCTTTTTTTTCGTGTTTATGGACCGAGACGAAGTCGAGGTCCATAAATACGCAAAAAAAGAACAAGGCCAATATCCTGTCATCTTGACCGAACAAGCTTGATCAACAAAGGATTTATTATATGACTTTTTTTCGAGCACTGAAAAGGAAGCCAGTTGCATGCACAATCAATGGCGCACGCTAAAATCATTTCATTGGTTTGGAAGTTTAATGAGTGACTGTCAAATTCTTGAATGAATCGAGACGAAGTAACACGATGCGACAACAGCGAATTTTAGCTTTTTTTTAACCTCAAAAGGATATCGAAATTTCTTAAATTTTCGAATCAGCGTTGAGTTTGAAGCCTTGAAACGAGAATGTTCATTCCATCTGGCCACCAGCTATTGAGTATATTGGACGTTTTTCAGAGTATTTGCTCGCTTCTGGCTATTAAGTTGTGCAAACCTGCCGAGACACGAGCTGAAATTGTGATTGTTGAAAGCGTTCGGGACTTTCCACTTCACGGGAAAAGCTTGAACTTTTCTACATCAATAATTTAAATGTTCGACCCACCCATTATTCGTCGTGAGCGTTAGAGGCTCCGGTGAAAAGATGTTAAGCTTGCAGTGCCTGGTTCGCCGTGCCATCCGCTTTTAATATTCCATGCAGTTTTAAAGATGTTACACAAGTTTGCCGAGTGCTTCTTCAGGTATGCTACTGTCCTCAGTCTCTCCCTTTTCCGTCAAACAAAACTGGTATCATGTCTTGAAGTCGCTTTGCGTACCAATTTTTATATTAGCCGGTTTTTGCGGCAAATAAAATTCACGAAACTCGTAAACTTGTTTAATTTGCTTTCGCTTCAAAACCTATTTCTTTGTTATTGGACTTTCTTTGGCTGGAAAATCTTTGTGTTGTTTCGGAAAATAGTTTCATAGCGAAAAATTACGACGAAAAGCTTTTTCAAGTAGCGTTGGAAAAAGTTTTTCGCTTGCGGGAGCACAGCGGTTGATCCTGAGCGGTCAAGATGGCTCCATCTCGACCGCTCGGGTAGCCAATCAGAACACGAATTTCGCTTCATCTTGACCGCTCACGGAGCTAGTCATATAATACAATACAATACAATACAATACAATACAATACAATACAATACAATACAATACAATACAATACAACACAATACTTTATTTAAAGTGGGAAACATGCTTAGCTTAGAACACTTTTATACCTTCAGTGTATATTGTCTTTGTTACCGGACTAATGGCTCCATAATGGGGTATAAAGGAGTTGTGGTGAGGACGAGGAGAGGAAGAACATATGTGGGCAAATTTCTGTCCGTTATCTTACCAAACGGAGAAAAATCACAGCAGTTACGTTTCACAGTTCTTACGTTACATCAGATACCGAACTAACCCAAACATATGTACACGTCCTCTAAAAGCTTCTAAACAGCTAGTAAATAATAAAGATGAATTTCGACATTTCGACATTGCTG
>NW_027557711.1:0-3153 GCF_052425735.1 Oculina patagonica
ATAATAACAAGAAGCTTGAGAAGCTTGAGAAGCTTAAAATCGGGCGCTTAATAATTAGCTAACTGTTTTGACTTGAAAGGCAGGGTACAGCACAGTAAACATCACTGGAAAAACAGCCACTTAAACCTATTCAGGCCGGGGGGGGGGGGGGGCTTTTGAGGCCCGCGCTGACTTTGGACGCTTATAACTTTTTCAAGATTCAACCAAACGCTGCCAAACTTTGCGCGTTTATCTAAAATTTATCTCGCAATAATTTGGTAGGATAAGTTATTGTGCCAGTAACTTGTAACCATGGCAACGTCATTTTGACAGGCTTGTTTTCCCAAATTTGAATTTTTCGTGTTTCTATTTAATAATGATTATCAGGAATGTTTTCAAGATTGCATTATTACTAATAATGCAATCTAATAATAACTAATAATGGTCTCAATTTATAAAAATATATTTCGCACAATACAAATAAACGATTGAACTAGACGTCTAGAAAATATAAATTTGTAACACTTAGCAAAGTGCAGCCTTTTCGCAATACTTAATAAAGGCGGGGTTTTTACCTGAAGACCAATTTTTCCAACGCTTTAGGTGGCTGACGCATTTCAGTATTTTCCAGCCCTTACACTTTAATGGAACAGTATACAACTCCTAATCAGGTAACTACTATTGTCAAGAAAATGATCACAACTTATTGACCAATGATTAGGTATTTGTTTCATACCATTACTGTAATAGCAACTGGTGAAGAATAGTAGTACTGACCCAAAGTATAAGGGCTGGAAAACACTGAAAACCATTTCAGCCGCGTTTCAAGGAATCCAAAAAAGCTTTACTTATCCCATATATATCTGTTTTGCAGTATTTTGTTAATTTTTGGACGATTTTGGGGGATGTCTGGGAGGCGATAGTTTTTCTCAAAGGATTAGTAAAATTTAGACAAATAAGAAATATTGGAGATTTAATGTGATTTTAAAATTTGAATTTGAAGTTAAAAATTGGTGGACGGACACCAAACAGTCTCCTGACAACCCGGAGTGCTTTTGCGAGGGGGTCAACTGTTTGGAGGTGTTTCCATTCTTTTCTTCAATCCCTTCTTTAAATCTCTTAAAGTTCCATTCAAATTCAGGTAGAACCCCACCTTAAGTTTTGTTCTTGTGAGAAAACAACAGAAGTCAAAGGTTGCGTGATATAACCAAGCATGGATTTTAATTCTCCCTCCCTTTCCATCTCCTTAGCCTTTCACCCCCACCTGTCCCTCCCTTTCTACTCTCATTCAATTTAATGTTTGTTTACATTTCCTAACCAATTCAGTATCGTACTAATCTGTGCCAAGCAATCAGATAATAACAGAAATTTACCTTAATTTTGATCTCCCATACCAAGACCTTAGAGTATAAACCGCTAATAAAACAAAACACACTTGATAATAATTCTCTGAGGTTATACACCTTGCAGTATTAACGTACTAACGAACTTGATAACAAACCCCATGTCGTACTAAGGATTTTTACTGATCAACATAGAAAATAAGTTCACAATGGTTTGTTCCCAAAACGTTTTTTACTGTACAGAGGGGCTGTATATTGACCTGTAACTTGTATACCGTATTGAAAAATTCAGAACGAACCGACATCTGCCCGCTACCATGATATCATGTTGAAAAATTAGCTCGTTCGAAACCGTAGCAAAATCGTTAGAGACAGACAAGATACAGCCGTTTACTGGCAGTCTTTGAAAATCCTGAATTTCGTCAAAATGAGCCAAAATAAAGTTTTAAAATTTCCTTTATCAATATGGTTCTTATCTTTTTATTCAATTCTATGAACTGCTTTTATGCAGTACTGTCCACAAAGATTTCAATTTCCTCAAAGTTTCGGGACAAATGGATACAAAATATTTCGTGCAGAATGTAATTTGATTAAGCGAATGTTTTCACGTCTATAAATACTTCAAGCAGTGAATAAAAAACCGTTTTGTTTTCATCGATGAGAACCACTTTCAAATAGTTAATGCATAAAAAATAACAATCAGATCAGAATACAATAATTATAAATGTAAGGTCTCGCTATTATGTCTCGGCAGAGATACTCCTTTTTGCAAGTTCAAATGTATGCAAATTTCGTGTGAAATGTAATTCGATTCCATTGTCTTGTTTACAAACTCTTTCTTAAGAAAGTTGTATTTTCGTGAATAAAACCCATTGGCCTGTTTTGTTTTCCTGATCATGTTTGTATGTGATTTTTACAAAACATGTGGTCTTTTTTTTCGGAACTTTAAGTTGTACAAAAATTCCTATTTTGAACACAGATGTCACTTCCGGAATTTCTCATCTAAAATTCAATTGGTATTTAATTATAATTATTCGAAGTTTTCATTTTCAAGTCATCTTTTCATTCGATAGCTTTACTGATCTCGTAAAAAATTCCATTCAAGTTCACACCAATACTGTACATTGCCAATGTTTTGCTGACGTCTTGAGAAGTGTCTTACTAACGTCACTAGTCAAATCTAAAATATATCCAAACCAAGTTGTGCAAACATTCTACTCTTTGTGACAGGCGACTTTGACGCCCAACTGTGCGGAAATGAAAATCGACATACTTCTTGCTAAATATATATAAAAAAAATTGTTTTAAAGTGGAGTCCGCCTCAAAAAAATGTACCGCCAGATCACACTGCTATTTATAGAAACCAGCAAAGCGTCTAGTTTCAAAGTTTCCCACAAAAACATTGCGTGACATGAATGACGTTACCCCTTTTATAAAAAATAGCTTCAACTTGTCAAAGCAACTACAGTTTCACAATGGTGATTATTAGTACTTTACCCCTTAAGCTTTTTTTCTCTGTCCTCCCGCCGAAGCAAAGAAGAGAACCAGATTGCAGATTAGCCCAAAAGTCGACCTACAACGATTTACTGTCAAAACTGAAATGAACCCGATTGGCCCAGGCTATCCCCGTCATTTTTAGCCAACAGGAGACTATGTAGGACGACCAAAGGGTAAACTATAAATCGGCCACGCCCGATTAAAAAGCTAACTATGCAGCCTTCTAGCCAAATTGGAATTCCTAAGATATTCTAGTTCTATTTTCAAAATTTGCGCTTGTTTATTTAAAGTATCAGAAATATGAGCAAAAATATGATGCCACGTACGATTTTTC
>NW_027557712.1:0-3157 GCF_052425735.1 Oculina patagonica
TTTAAGAAATAGAAAGCATGTTCCGTGTTTCTATCGAGTTATATAAACACAAAAAAAAGTTTCAGAGAACGCAGAAATGCTGTGGGAACACGAGTCGACAGGACGAGTGTTTCCACAGCTTTTTCGAGTTCTCCCCAAATCTCACAAGTGTTTCTATAACTCGATAGAAACACGGGAAAACATGTTTTCTATTTCTTTTAGAAAACAGCACAAAGAAAATAACGCACATCAAGATAATATTTAGCCCTTTATTTAACATCAAAATGTAGATTCTCTTCACTCCTCACATAGTTTTACGTCATGAACATAATTCAACCAATCATAGTAAGGGAGTCGATGAACAGAAATAAATCAACTGTTCAACATTTGCTTCACAATATAAAATTCACCGTTTTTTTTGCCAAACAAATAAAGAACACAGGCCCCAAAGTTAACGTAATTATGAGAAATAACTAAGCCGATGGTTTAACTGAAGTCATGCACTGGAAGGAGTCAAGAATTGTGGTTTTATTTCGCTTCATCGAACTAACCGAATGGTTTGACGACCGACGCTGCCGATCGCCGATCGAGCGACTCGAACCTTGGAGGGGAAAGTGCATTATTTTTCTGTTAAAAGAAGTTTGACTCGGCATTCTGGACGAATAACTTAACCTGCTGAAGAGTTTTGGAATAGTTCTGAAGTGCTACAAAGCCTAGAATGGATTGAAGTTACGCCAACTCATAAACTTCTTTAAAAAGTCAGCCGCTTCGATAATTTCTTTCACAGACAATTTTTAAACGTGTAGTTGGCTCTGTAAACATCTTACTCGCTTGTTTTCAGGTGTGCAAATATTTGTTTAGTCTTAACCTGGTTTTTGTCAGCTGTGACATTAAAATTTGGCACAATTCTTAGTTGTATTTTTTGCATTGCTTATTTCAGCGCCGTGAATATTGTGAATATTGATTGCCGTGTCTACGACAACTGTCTGTGTCTCCATCGAGTTATAGAAACACAATATTTAACCAATCAGCGCACGTATTTACTTTGTGCTATTTTCTAAATGTTTTTATAATGTGAGGTTCAAATTACCCCAACATGTACATGATAGAAATATTCACTCAGAGAGACATGCAAGGAAGGCTTGCAAATCAATACCTGACGAGTCTTCTTGTTGCCACACAACACAACATCAGCTTCTTTGATAAGCGCACGTCCTGGCACATAAAATGCCTGTCAAAAAATGGACACACATGTAAAGATACTTATCTTCAAATAATGAAACAACTGCTTAACTATGTTACTGTATTTTCTCGATTAAACGCCGACCCCCGATTAAACGCCGGACTCGTATAAATGCCGGGTCAAAATTGCTAATTTTTAAAAAAAAGCTGGAGGAGTTTGTTCAAGGTCCCGGTGATTATTTGAGGTCAAGCTAGCATATAAAAATATGTTCTGTTTGTCACAAATTTTGATTGCAACATAAACACGTTCAATCCGCAATAATGTACCTTTGGCTAATTATTAACTCTGGATACCCAGAGACAGTTTTTCAAGGCAGAACAAAGAGAAAATTCATTCTACCTTGACAAACTGCCCCTTAATCTCAGAGATCGGCAACAATAAATCAATCTGAAAAATTGACAGAAAATTGCAGTCCGTTAATAAACGCTGGGCCCCGCGTAAACGCCGGCTTCAAATAAACGCCGGGTCCACCAAGCCAAGTTTGAAATAAGCACCGGGGGCGTTTAATTGAGAAAATATGGTACATTCTTCCTTGCTACCAAAGCTAATTGAATTAAATGCCTGGACTTCTTTTTATAAATCTCACCTTCACTCCTTGGACTGTTGTTCTCAGCTCTGCCATTGCTTTTAGACCAACTGTTGTTTGTAGTTGGTTGTTAATGTACACAGCAAGGTCACTCTTTGTAAACATAGAAAAAGTGATAAGATTTTATCAATAATAATCCTTTGTAAATGCCATGTAGCAATTGTGACAAAATAACATATACACACTGTCTAGTTACCATTTTTGTCAAAGCTTTGTTTAAGTTGCCATGGTCAGGATGATTTTTCAGGTGTCCTTTTAAAAATATCCTGAAAGAGAAGTGCAACCATTAAATAATAGTTTTGTTGTTTGCAAGAGATTTTTAGTAAAGTGGGATCTACAAATTTATATGTAACTACAATATTATCACTTGTAAAGTTTGCCTTGTTGCGAAGGGAACTTGCAGCACTCTGAGAAGGGAGAAAATAGATTGCTCGCACTGCATGCCAGGCTTGATTGACACAAGCCAAATAAGGAAGGATTTTACATAGGGTAAGACAGCAGAGGTGAATGAAGGCTAATATGATGGCAGCTTGCCAACATATTAACCTTTATTTTATGCAAAATATCTAAAATTTATTATAATGTAGTACCAGAAAATATCCAATTCGCTCATATTTGGGGAAAGGATCAATCATATTTGCTGGAACTACAGTTGACCGTCAAGGGAAAGTGAAAAAGGTTAAAGTTATCGGGAGTTTGAGTTAACAGGGGTTATCACTTTTCGGCTAACCAATAACAACCTTAATCCTTGCAAATTTTCTAAGGTTCCAAGGATTTGAAAGAATGGGTATCAACCTCCAAAAACAAAATGAACGTCTGTAGCATGTCAATGACGTGGAACAGTACAGTTCATATTTTTAGTGGTGCTTCAAGGGCCACTTTGACTCATGTGCGTTTTTATTTCAAGATAAAACCAATGTTTTCGACTAAAGTACACTGCTTGTTTTTATTTTGGACGAATTGACAGACATGGTTCAAGTTATTGAGGGTAAAATTACCATAATGATTCGATTTAGCGCCCTCCTTCCAATAAGCACCCCCTTTCGAATAAGCGCCCTCCTTCGAATGTGTTTTTGTCAATAAGCACCCCCATTCCAGTAATCGCCCCCATTCTAATAAGCCACCCTATTTTTTATATAAGCGCCCCTATTGTGGAGAACGGCCCCTACTGAAGTCATTGACGTCGAATAGATAAACTCATAAACATTCACTGTATCATACATGTATATTTTTACTGCTACACTGTAAAATGAACAGTTTTTTTAAAAGTAACTGAACTTTTAACAATTTGTTACTGTTACAGTTTCTGTTATTGTTAGTTATTTTAATATTTATTAAAGTTTTTTTTT
>NW_027557713.1:0-3135 GCF_052425735.1 Oculina patagonica
TTAAGAAATAGAAAACATGTTCCGTGTTTCTATTTAACAATTAGACGGCAAGCTCGGAGGTTTCTACCGGCTGATAGTTGGCGAGGGGCGAAGCCCCGAGCCAACTATCAAAAGCCGGTAGAAACCGAGAGCGAGCCGTCTAATTGTGTTAGCATAACCCACTGACCGATCTATTAAACTCAGAATATCGCTAGAATTGATTTATTGAAGGTTTTGATTGATAAAATTCAGCGAAGACTAAGCGCGCGCTCCGAGAGCCTTCTACGGATCAATAGTAGGCACCTGTGTAGCCAATCAGATTGCGCGATTACCAATAGTAGGTCAGTGTGGTTATGCGAGTTATAGAAACACGAGTGGAAGTTTGGGAGAACGAGAAATGCTGTGGGAACACGAGTCGATAGACGAGTGTTTCCACAGCTTTTTCGAGTTCTTCCAAACTTTCACGAGTGTTTCCATAACTCGATAGAAACACGGAAAACATGTTTTCTATTTCTTTTAGAAAACAGCACAAAGAAAATAACGCACATCAAAGTAATATTTAGCGCTTTATTTAACATCAAAACGTAGATTCTCTTCACCTCGCGGTTTTACGTCATGAACAGTAATCAACCAATCATAGTACGGGGAGTCGATGAACAGAAATAAATCAACTGTTCAACATTTGCTTCAAGGCTAAAATTCACCGTTGTTTGGCCAAACAAACAAAGAAAACAGGCCCCAAAGTTAACGTAATTATGAGAAATAACTAAGTCGATGGTTTAACTGAAGTCCAGCACTGGAAGGAGTCAAGAATTGTGGTTTTATTTCGCTTCATCGAACTAACCGAATGGTTTGACGACCGACGATCGAGCGACTCGAACCTTGGAGGTGAAAGTGAATTATTTTTCTGTTAAAAGAAGTTTGACTCGGCATTCTGGACGAATATCTTGTCCAGTTGAGGAGCTGTGAATAGTTCTGATGTGCTGCAAAGCCTAGAATGGAGTGAAGTTGCGCCAATTCATCTACTTCTTTGAAAGGTCAGCCGCTTCGAGAATTTCTTTCACAGACTATTTTTGAATGTGTAGCGGGCTCTGTAAACATCTTACTCGCTTGTTTTAAAATGTGCAAATATTTGTTTAGTCTTAACCTGGTTTTTGTCAGCTGTGACATTAAACTTTGGCACAATTATTAGTTGTTATTTTTGCATTGCTTATTTTAGCGCCGTGAATATTGATTGCCGTGTCTACGACAACTGTCTGTGTCTCCATCGAGTTATAGAAACACAATTTTTAACCAATCAGCGCACGTATTTACTTTGTGCTATTTTCTAATGTTAAACATTTGCTTCTTAACAAGAGTTTTATTTTCAGCTACAGAAAGATAGGTTTTCCACTATCATAAATGATAGTTTTTTTTGTAACCTTTGACAAACGACCTTATGAAAATGCCTACTATTGGCTACACGCTATACAATAGAAATGGCCGCTACCTAAGCTCTTACCGATAGTGCTCGTAAAAGAGCATTAAATTCTCGACACAGTTTTTTTCTAACGATACCTATCAACTTTGAAACCCTCATACTTAAAAGGATTAATGTCAATGACATATCTACTTTATCACATGGATTACACATAGACTGAACTACAATATGATATAAATTTTTGGGAGATCGGAATGAGTATCACGTGACAATGACGTCACACAGGTTTTTGCTCTGAATCGAATTTCAGCCCTTAACCGCATTTTCTCTCAAGATCCTCCACGCTACGTATACCTTCAGCTCTGCGGAGTTTCATCGAAATCTACAAGAGGGAATTTTAAAATATCTTGGAATTTGTTTTCAGATGGTATAATTTATGCGTAAAATAAAGACAAGACTTCATATAAAGAAATTTGCTTCCTTTTTGATGTTTAATGAGAGGCTATAAATAAAGTTAGATTGTGCTTTTTAACACAAAATTATACAAATAATCAGTCGAAAATCCAAAATAATGCTAGCAGTGCTTTTTGGGATAAAATGTAAAAAAACAAAATGCTTGCGAAGCCAAATAATGCCAAAAAAGTGCAAGCACTATCGGTAAGAGCCTACCGCCAGCTTGTGTTTTTTTTAAGTGTACTATCCGCCAAGTTTTAAAACTATAATTGTTTTCAGTTTTTCAACTACATAGAACTCGTTCTGACCAATAATTACATTTCAGAAGTTTGCTAGCCTGAAATAATTTTAATTTGTTATGGGATTATTAGCTTTAGCTTTTTCATACAGTAAATCCGAACTTTTTTGTCATCGTAAAACGTGTACGGTCAGAGTCGTCCTTTGATTAACTAAGACGGGGGCCTGTATCGACCTGTACATTTTTGTACACTTCTGTACATCCTGCTTTCTTACATTCGATTTCCATAAGCCCAAAAAACATTAAAGGAAACTAAACAATTAAAATTCTTTTGATTTTATACAAATGTACAACCAGTTGCAAAATTGTTGAGACACTCCCGATGCACTAAAAAACAAAATGAAATAACTTCAATACCGACCTTCCTCCCTCCTTATACATCTGCATTCAATTAATCCCAAAATTGAGACAAATTGATAAGGGGAATAGGGAATTTGCTATGACGTAGTATGACCGTTTAATCATCTGATATAACCCTCATGTGTGCCTCAACATTTTTGCAAGTGGAGGAAGTTGCCACGTTCTTATGATGGCGGTAAGCGTAGTACTTGGAGAGGCGAGTTTAAACTCGTGGTTTGGTACTGCTACAGTTAGCATACCGTAAAATTCCAGTTATAAGCCCCACCCCCCACCGGTTATAGGCCAATCTACCTGGAAACAACAAAAAAATACATTCGGTTATAAGTCCCCCCGGATATAAGCCCCCCCTCTGCCGGATGACAGTACTGAACATATCTGAACAGGGCTAAATACTGAATGTTGCTTTATTATACGTTTTCAGTTAACTTAAAAACGTATTTCGTTCAACACTCTCGCCTTTCCCGGATAAGCCCTTTCACCTAAAGTCCCTCACGAAGTTGTTGTAAGGCCAAAGCTTATAGCGGAGCTCCTTAGCGGCCCGTAAGGGCCGCAGAGCGGAGCACCATACCCATAAAAAAAAACACATGAAAAAAAAAAAAAACACATGAAATAAAATAGGAAACCT
>NW_027557714.1:0-3128 GCF_052425735.1 Oculina patagonica
CCTGCCTCTCTCTCTCTCTCTGTCTCTCTCTCAGTGCCGGGCCGGGTACGTGACCCCGGACGCAGAGGGATGGAAACCCGCTAGCTAGCTAGTGCTGGTTTGACGAAGTTTCACCCCTTAAGAAATCTTTAGAAATTCTTGACTATCCCCCCAGGGACTTAAAATCTAGTCTGCTTGATAAAATAAAAAACAAGATAAGATAAAATTTTATTGAACACTCCTAAAGAGGTTTTTCAGTGAACAATACATGAAGTTGAATAAAATGTAAAATTTAAAATGTGTACCCTAGTTATATATTATAAAAAATAAAAAGAAATAGAAAGAAAAATGCAAGAAATAAGAACAAGACATGGGTACGGTGAGCCTTGGGCGTGGTGTCAAGCTGGTAGCAACAACAAACTAATATCTCCAACAGGATTAACCCATCGGTACTTGAGGGGAGGGTCATCTTAGATTTTAAACATTTAAAAAGGTGGAAAAAAGCTTAAGACTGTCAAAAACTACAGTAGATCTCAAAAATCTAGTCTGCTTGATAAAATAAGAACAAGACATGGGTACGGTGAGCCTTGGGTGTGGTGTCAAGCTGCTAACAACACCAAACTAAGCTACCTCGAACAGGAGATATAAGCAAGCCCCAGCTGTCCGTAGCCTGGAGCTGGAGGCGCCCCACTTGCACACCATCCTGCAACTCTCTCTCTCTGTCTCTCTCAGTGCCGGGCCGGTACGTGACCCCGGACGCAGAGGGATGGAAACCCGCTAGCTAGCTAGTGCTGGTTTGACGAAGTTTCACCCCTTAAGAAATCTTTAGAAATTCTTGACTATCCCCCCAGGGACTTAAAATCTAGTCTGCTTGATAAAATAAAAAACAAGATAAGATAAAATTTTATTGAACACTCCTAAAGAGGTTTTTCAGTGAACAATACATGAAGTTGAATAAAATGTAAAATTTAAAATGTGTACCCTAGTTATATATTATAAAAAATAAAAAGAAATAGAAAGAAAAATGCAAGAAATAAGAACAAGACATGGGTACGGTGAGCCTTGGGCGTGGTGTCAAGCTGGTAACAACAACAAACTAATATCTCCAACAGGATTAACCCATCGGTACTTGAGGGGAGGGTTATCTTAGATTTTAAACATTTAAAAAGGTGGAAAAAAGCTTAAGACTGTCAAAAACTACAGTAGATCTCAAAAATCTAGTCTGCTTGATAAAATAAGAACAAGACATGGGTACGGTGAGCCTTGGGTGTGGTGTCAAGCTGCTAACAACACCAAACTAATACCTCGAACAGGAGATATAAGCAAGCCCCAGCTGTCGGCAGCCTGGAGCTGGAGGCGCCCCCCTTGCACACCATCCTGCCTCTCTCTCTCTCTGTCTCTCTCCAGTGCCGGGCCGGTACGTGACCCCGGACGCAGAGGGATGGAAACCCGCTAGCTAGCTAGTGCTGGTTTGACGAAGTTTCACCCCTTAAGAAATCTTTAGAAATTCTTGACTATCCCCCCAGGGACTTAAAATCTAGTCTGCTTGATAAAATAAAAAACAAGATAAGATAAAATTTTATTGAACACTCCTAAAGAGGTTTTTCAGTGAACAATACATGAAGTTGAATAAAATGTAAAATTTAAAATGTGTACCCTAGTTATATATTATAAAAAATAAAAAGAAATAGAAAGAAAAATGCAAGAAATAAGAACAAGACATGGGTACGGTGAGCCTTGGGCGTGGTGTCAAGCTGGTAACAACAACAAACTAATATCTCCAACAGGATTAACCCATCGGTACTTGAGGGGAGGGTTATCGTAGATTTTAAACATTTAAAAAGGTGGAAAAAAGCTTAAGACTGTCAAAAACTACAGTAGATCTCAAAAATCAGTCTGCTTGATAAAATAAGAACAAGACATGGGTACGGTGAGCCTTGGGTGTGGTGTCAAGCTGCTAACAACACCAAACTAATACCTCGAACAGGAGATATAAGCAAGCCCCAGCTGTCGGCAGCCTGGAGCTGGAGGCGCCCCCCGTGCACACCATCCTGCCTCTCTCTCTCTCTCTGTCTCTCCCAGTGCCGGGCCAGTACGTGACCCCGGACGCAGAGGGATGGAAACCCGGTTGCTAGCTAGTGCTGGTTTGACGAAGTTTCACCCCTTAAGAAATCTTTAGAAATTCTTGACTATCCCCCCAGGGACTTAAAATCTAGTCTGCTTGATAAAATAAAAAACAAGATAAGATAAAATTTTATTGAACACTCCTAAAGAGGTTTTTCAGTGAACAATACATGAAGTTGAATAAAATGTAAAATTTAAAATGTGTACCCTAGTTATATATTATAAAAAATAAAAAGAAATAGAAAGAAAAATGCAAGAAATAAGAACAAGACATGGGTACGGTGAGCCTTGGGCGTGGTGTCAAGCTGGTAACAACAACAAACTAATATCTCCAACAGGATTAACCCATCGGTACTTGAGGGGAGGGTTATCTTAGATTTTAAACATTTAAAAAGGTGGAAAAAAGCTTAAGACTGTCAAAAACTACAGTAGATCTCAAAAATCTAGTCTGCTTGATAAAATAAGAACAAGACATGGGTACGGTGAGCCTTGGGTGTGGTGTCAAGCTGCTAACAACACCAAACTAATACCTCGAACAGGAGATATAAGCAAGTTTCAGCTGTCGGCAGCCTGGAGCTGGAGGCGCCCCCCTTGCACACCATCCTGCCTCTCTCTCTCTCTGTCTCTCTCCAGTGCCGGGCCGGTACGTGACCCCGGACGCAGAGGGATGGAAACCCGCTAGCTAGCTAGTGCTGGTTTGACGAAGTTTCACCCCTTAAGAAATCTTTTAGAAATTCTTGACTATCCCCCCAGGGACTTAAAATCTAGTCTGCTTGATAAAATAAAAAACAAGATAAGATAAAATTTTATTGAACACTCCTAAAGAGGTTTTTCAGTGAACAATACATGAAGTTGAATAAAATGTAAAATTTAAAATGTGTACCCTAGTTATATATTATAAAAAATAAAAAGAAATAGAAAGAAAAATGCAAGAAATAAGAACAAGACATGGGTACGGTGAGCCTTGGGCGTGGTGTCAAGCTGGTAACAACAACAAACTAATATCTCCAACAGGATTAACCCAT
>NW_027557715.1:0-3134 GCF_052425735.1 Oculina patagonica
GCTTTTCAGCTTCATTTGTCTTTTTGTTATGTTGACAAAAGTACACGTGTCAACAACTATAATCATCGCACATACATGTACATGTATCCCAAAAATGAGAGCTTCCTTCAGTTCATCTATACCCCGTTAGCGCGCTCCAAATCAACTTATGATTATATACCGTAAAAGAATACCGTAAGTGCTATAGAGCAGTTTTCAATCGAGTATCGTAAAACCAAAACCAAAGTAATCACTCTGTCCAATCACAAAAACACAGACAATCCAGTGAACCAATCAAAACTCGAAGCAAATACATGTAGCTGGCACGAAGCGCGGGAAAATGTGCGAGAGCGAGTCACGATTGGTTTTGGTTTAGTTCCGATTGGCTGAAAAGGTGGCGCGAGATTTTTTAGCCAATCAGTAAGCGTAGTAATGCAAAACCAAAGCAAACGCAATTAACTTTCGACACTCAAGTGAAAACCGCTCTATATGTTGAATTTAACATAGTGGTGAGCACAGAGCAGATTACTACAATGTGATTTACTTTACTGGACCATAATGTAACATAAGCTATCGTTAGTGTAAGTATTGTAGTGCAAGTAACGTATGTGAGTATTTGTAATGTCCATGTAGTGTAAGAAGTCGGGTATTAAGAAAAATTGTAGTGAATTGCAAGAATAAAAGAAACCTAACCAAGAGAACTATCTCTTAATGTCACGTACGGTCAAGTTTGGTTGTCGTTGGCCCGTTCTGCGGGCCGTAGAAACCCAAACTTGCGTCGTCACGGAACGCTTCTCCTTCCCCTGAATAGGGTGTCATTTTTCAGTTTTGGGCCTTTAAAAGGGTATCAATTTTCGCTTTCTTTATCCTTAAATAGGGTCAGGGTTTAAGAACCTTGGCGGCACACCCCTATCCGAAATTTATGGGAGTACCCCCCCCCCCCCGGGCAGACAACTCTCTCTAAAACGGCCACCTTTGGGATCCGCTTCAACTGTCCGTCTTAGAGATGTGTCCGTCTTATAGGGAGTTTAGTTACAGTAAATTTAAATGACTGAAAAACGGCAGGGACGGGACCAACACCAAGTGTCCGTCTTCTGGAGGTGTCCGTCTTATAGAGAGAGTTGACTGTATCACAGAATCTTGATAATATAAAAGAGTCTGAATTTTATTGATTTTGTTTTGCTTTGTTAGGGGAGACAACAGCCGGCCTGTAGTGTAGTATGTGCAGCGTTTTGTGGTTCTCTTCGAAGCTCCTTTGTCTCATTATTTGGATAATAGCGGACGGTAATTACCTTCAGATATTTCATCCTCATCAGTTGTTATTCTCAATGACATCTGTACCACATGTATGGATCTTTTACGCTATAATTTTAACATCTGTTACTCAAAGTGAAAAAACTTTACAATTATGTCTTGTTTGATGGCTCAATCACATTACTGTTGCTGTTTGCTATTGTTGACAGTTCTGATCATTGGGTGTCGATGAAAGCTGCCCCTTCAATTTTAATTACAATGCCCTCCTTATAAGGGTTTTAGTAATAAAAACACTCTCCAAATAAAAGATCAAACAAAAAACAAGCAGTTTTAGACAGGCTTTTAAGTGAATTTGACGTTTTTTTATTGTCAACAAATTTATTGCTCTATTTTCAATATGAACAGAGGTTCTAGGCTACATGAGGCTAGGATGTTACAGGGACAACTGGCAGGAACAACGCCCTCTCCATCATCTGCTGTTTACAGATCGTGACAGAGTCCTCGCCTAAATATAGTGGCATAAAATACACCGAGGAGAATTACGATCGACGTTATGTTGAATATTTAGTCAAAAGATGTAAAACAGAGTGCAAGAAATTTGGTTATGAAGTTTTTGGGATAGATAAATTTGGTACAGACACTTTATTGTTGATATTCTGTTGTTATGGATGATCTATGCGCCCGCTCATCAAAATGTTCAAGTCTACGCATCGCAGAAACATCAGGGTCTCAATAGGCTTTATCGCTCCAAGGCTCCGGGCTCCCTCTCCACCCCCCCCCCACCCCATTCTCGTCGCCAGAGTTGCTTGTCCTTCTTAGCTGGCAAAGCCTGGGGCATGAGGAACAAGTGGCAAACACGATTTGATTGGCCAAATGTTTTAACTAAAATATTTAAATATAGCCAATCAAATCAACCGTTTTAAAATCCCCTACACGCAACAAAGCGATTTTAAACGGTTGATCCGATTGGCTACATTTAAATTTCATTTGTTAAAATGTGGCCAATCGAATAATGTCCCCAGAGCCACTTGTTTCTCGTGCACAGGCTCAGCCGGCTAAGATGAACAAGGGGCTCTGGGACGAGAATGCCCCAACCCAACAAAAAGGGTCTTTATGCTCTATAAGGGCTTCAAGCAGCAAAACGATGGTTCTCCAGGCTCCACTAGAAATTTGAAAATCCCGGGCTCTGGTCGCACTCTCCTTCCTCCTTTAGGACCCGAAAACGCGAATTTAATGAGTGATATTTTTTCTTATAATAACAGATTTGTATAAATGAATGAAACTTTTTGATCTGCAAAAAATTTCAACCTGAAATGTCTTACTGATTATTCGTCACAAACTAGCCAAACATTCTGACAATAAGTTTGTGTAAACGTTTCTTTGAAATTTAAAGGCTTCGTGATACGGCATGTGTGTTCACCACATATTTTTTAGGCTCAGAAACATTTTATGCATCCTTGAATGTTTTGGGATCCTCGAACAGCCGAGTGTTATTCTGGAGATGGTGGACTGGCAACATACAACAGAGATGGACCGACTAGACAGTGTTTTAGATCCAACTATAAACCATGTGACCTGTCGGAATCATGTGAAACTCAATCATACAGTTGAACTGAGAATGCCATCTTTGTTTACCAGTTAGGAGAACGTAAGTATGTACAATGTAAAAAATAGGAAGTGATGTTTGTTTTCAGCACGAATACTACGTGTGAAAGTATCTATACATTTGGAAGTCACTTTAAAATAGTGAATAAGAATGATTGAGTGTTTTCATCGTGCAAGTAAGCGATTATTTCAGTTTATGTGTCTTTGCATACGTTTCCACCAGTTTTGTGTCGACTTGCATTGATATTTTTTGTCCTCGAGCGGTTATAAATTGTCTCTAACTTTACAGTAGATAA
>NW_027557716.1:0-14242 GCF_052425735.1 Oculina patagonica
AAGCAGATTGATAACAAGATATCTAGTCATTTCGTACCTCGAGTCTTCGTCCCTTCTGCGCAGGCTTAAAGAAACGAGCGACTCTCGAAACTTCCGCTGGAGGGCCGATGTTGATTGGTTTTCGAAAGACAATGGAAACCACCGGAAGTAAACCAGATTTCCAATATGGCGGAAAGAACACAAGAGAAGTGGTGAACTCCAAATCTTGTCTATAGATGCTGCAACGATTTAAGAAAACATTCGATTGATCTTAACAGAACAAAAACCAGTAACGAATCAGTTTTAATTCTACTGGAGAGGCTTAGGAGAAGGTAGATGAATCATAAATTATATTTCGTGCTTTGGAGCCGACAGGCCTAGGATCGCAGACTGCACGCGTGAGAGTTTATGTAATCTCTTCGACGGCGAGGCCGTTATAACCTGCTTCATCGGTTGCTGCAACCGAGCTGCTAGAAGAAGGAGTGCCCAAATTACTTGTCCTACCATGGGGAATATTAATCAACTGTAGCCGCAACCCAAAACTGGGACTGAGATTTTGATTTTATCTTCACAAATTTATTATATATCCAGCGGTAGGTTTCTATGCCGTACCAGGCCGTAGTATTTATTTAAAGTTTTATGGACGTAATTTTATTTACAGAGCGAATGGAATAGAATATTGTTCAATGTTGTTTTTAGCATTTGCTGTGTGAACGTACATTTTTCTCTACTACCTTGCAAATCACAATGAAAACTGAGTTTACATAATCAGTTACATAAAATTACTGGATTGGTCAGCTAGCTCGACACTGCCAGGCAGTCAAAATCCTTTAACTTACATTGTAAGTGACCCTCTTGGTAACACCTTTCATTAGGAAACATTAATTCGTTATTTTACCTTTCTTTAAGTTTTGATATTTCGACCATCATTGAAAATGAAAGGACACTGATATTTCTCTGATGCTTGACAATCAGTATTTTTGTTTGTGTTGAATCCTAGGGACTAACTGCAGAAAATGTTTAAAAAAATACCTTTGTACCCTGGTGCTTATGACAATGTGATGTTGAAATTCCCAGTACCCTATTTATGATGTTCAATTAGGTTAAAGAACTATGCCCTATTGGGTGACACCCCTTGTTAGCTTTATGTGGGGGTATCAAGTATACCCCTCCACTCTGGATCCCCATAGGAGACTTTTTACTAACACTTCCAGTTTAGTTTCAGAGACCTGAGATACCATTCTTAAGCTACTTATGACTGAGGTCACATAATTTTAGTTTACTCCAAGTTTATGTTCGAATCAGTGGCGAGAGTGCTCATCCTTACCCGGGTTCGATTCCCACACCAAGCCTAATATGTGGGTTTGTTGTTGGTTCTGGTCCTTGCTAGCCTGCGAATACAGCCGCCTCTCACACTCTGATCTGCTTGCTGCGTGAGAGGTGGCTGTATACGCAGGCTAGGTCCTTGCTCCAAGGATTTTTCTCTGGGTTCTCGAGTATTCGTCCCTCCACAAAAAAAAAGACAACTTTTGCTGCGCTCCGAACGCAGCAAGCAGATCGGAGCGTGAGAGTCAGCTGTATTCACAGGCTACAACACTGCTAAATTCCACTTCAATCTGGAATCAGTGGGATTGAAAGAGCCACTATGTAGAAGATTTTTCATTTTCATGTTTTCATATTATTTATTAATTCCATTCCAAAATTACAAAGATAAATATAAAGCAAAGCAAGTAGAAAAAGAGAAATGGAAAAGGGCAAAATATAGCTAGCTAATTTGATGCTCTGGTTAAAATAACAATAATAAGTTACGAAAAAAAATTAACTTAACATAGGAGAGGAAGAGGTATGAATTAATTAATACTGAGCAAAATAATACTGGTAGAGTGCTTTTTTAAAATGTTTTCTGGTTGGCAAGTTATGTATAGATAAAGGAAGGTCATCTCAATAGTAATATCCAATAAAAGTGGGGTAAAATTCTCTTATATTTATTGTGAAGAAACCAAGATTTAAATATTGTAAGGATGCACTTCGAGTATTGTAAATTATTACCGTATGTTGCTCAGATACCAGAGATAAGGTGTAGAGGATTCTACTGTAAATTCCCATTTTACATGTATGTTGCCATTTGGCTTTTTAAAAATGCCTCCACAAGTATTTTTGGAGTGCACAATATTAACTCAATATTAACTCCTGGTTCAGGGACTGCTGATAAAATACTTCTTTCCATCCCCCCTGGCTCCCAGTCCTCACTGCCTCCTGAAAGTACCTTCTTAATGACACATATAAAAACAAACAGCCCAATATCTATGAAGTCTAATCTGATGCCAAAGGCCACACTGGATCTAGAGAAGGCCCCAGGCCCCTTATGGTTAAAAAAAGCCCCAAAGGGTCCAAAATTTCCACCCCTCTTCCATTATGATTACCTGTGAATCTGCTGTATAAGGCAGATATTTATATAACAAGGTTGCCACAGCTCAGGAGAGGTTTTCAGGATATGATATGGCTGGAAAAATAATGTCTTAGAAAAGTTGGGGAATTTTTATCAGAATTAAAGAAAACTGATATTACAAAGAAAATTCTGGGAAATTTATCCTTAGATAAAATCTACATTCAAGCCTAGTGGCTGATCAGGCCAGAGCTTATCCCGGTTTCTGTAGCACAAAGCGACTAAGAATATTTCTTCTCCCTGGATGGGATTCTAATCCATCGCAGGGTTACCTCCAGCAGTAAATGGTACTCATTTACTGGTACTCATTTATACACCCGGGTGGAGAAAGCCACTACAAGAGTAAAGTGCCTTGCCAAAGAATACAATGCAGTACCGTGGCCAGTGCTTGAACCTACCAGTAGACCGCTCAATCTGGAGTCCAGCTCCTTAATAATTAGGCTACCCTGCCACCCTAAATTTATCCTTAGTCAACTTCAATTTTGACAGTTTGACTTGTCAACAACAAATGAAACAAAACAAAAAAGGAAAGAAAAGAAACAGGCTATCTTTGTGATAGGTGGAAAGGATGGCTGTTGAGGATGGTCAGAGGCTGCAATTTTACCTGATTTCTAAATTTTCTTGGTCAGGGAAATTAAGTCTTACCAGTGAATTTAAAAACTATGTCTAAGGTCAAAAGCTAGAGCTGGTCCCAAGGGTGTCCAGCTTGTAACAAAACAATTTAGAAATTTAGTTGAATGGGTGCATCAATGCTCATCATCATCATAAACTTTATTTAAGTGTCAATGGTATTTAGCTAAAGAGCTAATTGGGGACACTAAAATAAATATACAAATATAAAAATACTAATATTATACAAATAGATATAAAATATAGAAACACTAATATTATATAAATAGATAAATAGATATAAAATATAAAAATACTAATATTATAAAATAGATATATCGATAGATAGTTAAAATGACACAGATATGTTTTTAAAATTTCAATAAGTTAAAAATGATTACAAGATTACTAAAATTAGTTACATTATTATATTGTGCAAGCGTAGCATCTGCAATGTCCGTCCAACACATCAGTAATGTTACTGCCCCGAACTGCTTTTTTGAATTCAAAAAGGCTTTTTTTTGTTACGAAGATCTTTATCTACTTTGCCCCACAGATAGGGACCTAAATACCTAATACTATGTTTACCATAATTTACAGTGTTGAACCTAGGTATTGGAAAATCGCTACTACGCAAATCATAATTCTTAGATTGTTTATAAAATATGTCAGAAATGTGTTTAGGTGCCAGTAAATTTTTAACCTTGTACATTAATATCAATATGTCTTGTAGTCGTCTATTTACTAAACTAGGAAGCTTTGCCTTACTTAATAATTCTTCATAGGATGTCGTCTTGCTATTATATACTGCACGTAGTGCTCGCTCTTGTACCTTTTCTAGTTTTCTAGTGTCAGATGCTTTGCAGAAATGCCACACAGTATGACAATACGTGAGATTAGGTAGAATTGCCGCTTTGTATAGTTGGAGCTTGGCTTCTGTAGGGATGCTTAGTTTGATTCGGCCATGTAGGAGTCAATATAATTATTAGGTTTTCAAACAATCTTACAATTTAATTTATAGAAACAGATTTACAGGATTTCCCAAACAATACAGCTATTAAAAATTGTGATACACAGTATGACCATTAAAAACTATAGCTATCTTTAATATCGCTAGTTAAAATAGCAATCCACATTTTACATACCATGCCAGTCAAAGCAATCTATATGTGTTTCGTCCACAAATGTGCAACAGTTAAACCCTCGTATGATTTAAAAACTTATTCTGCCGTTTTCAGGAGCTCTATATAACAGATTTTGTTTCTGTACCAGGGTTTCGAGGTGAGCAAAGATGAGTTGGAAATTCTTCAGGTTCCCCAGTGGCTTTATATAGTGTTATAGTGTTGATGAGTTAAAATTTGTAGAAGACTGCGAGTGACTGCGAACACAATCCATAAATCCGCAAAAGATGCGGTCATTTGGAAAACAAGAACTTGCCGAAAACGGCTGACAGGACAGGCAGAATATCTCTTTCCAACAGTAATGATCTAAAGGATCTCCAGTTGCTTGCCGTTCAGTAGAATCTCTCCTAAAGTTTTATCTTTCCTCCACTTCAGACGCCATCTTTCTTTTTAGTGGTCAGGCATGCGCAATTCAACCGGAAGTCCGATATTTTCGGACTTCCAATCGGAACATTCCAGGGCTAGTAAGATATATATAGAAAATGGCGGTTCTTATTTTTTTTATTTTTTATGCTGGAGACGTGAACGTTGTCTGGAGACATTTACACTGTAACGCTTCGGTAGACGGCTAAAATTAGTCCTTTGCCTACTGCCAATGTACAGTAGAATCCCGTTTTCTTGAACCTCTAAGCGAAACGAAAATTACTTCGAAAAATCGAAAAATTCGAGAATTCGGGAGTTTCAAGAAACCGAGGATTAGAAAAATTGGGATTCTACTGTATTATATGGGAGGCGCAGTGGCCTAATGGTTAGTGCGCCGGACTCTGGATCGAGCGGTCCAGGTTCGAGACCTGACCGGGGCTCTCCGTTGTGTTCTTAGGCAAGACACTTTACTCTCATAGTGCCTCTCTACAACTAGGTGTATAAATAGGTTCCGGCGAATTTACTGCTGGGGGAAACCCTGCAATGGACTAGCATCCCATCCAAGGGGGAGAAGAAATACTCCTAGTCGCTTAATGCTACAGAAACCGGGATAAGCTCCGGCCTGATGAGCCACTTGGCTTGAATGCAGGCTTTACCTTACATGCTGTATTGTGGTCAACAGTGAGTATGTCCGTGACGTACTCGGTATTTGATATTTTTACTGAATGGTTACATTTCCTTTTGCAGCGGTAACGTGGTTGGACAGCATCCCTACACACCCGGTCCCCCGTGTACAAAGTGCGCCAGTGGACAAGGATGGTGTTACAAAAACCTTTGTAGTGAGTATAAGCGTAAACTGAATGTTAGGAAAAAAGGGCAATGTATATAGAGAAAAGGAGAATTAAATTAACAAATTGACGTCAGTTATTTTTGCATCTGTCCTCTTATTGATGATAAATTGCGTCACAACATTGTTAAAGTGTTGTGGATCCACGAGCCGCAGGCGACTGAATCTACAACAAACTATTGTCTTCAATATGAACGGGACGGGGATGCTCATTACATTATTCTAATTAAACCCCTAAAGGAAACCAATCTTGGTGTGGCTCCAGCCCTTTTTTTCACCCCCAAAAGATATCATTTTTCAAGCCTGATGGGTTCAGACCACAACACAGCACGAAGGCATTTTTTCTTTTATTTTTTTTTTCTTTTCCTTGTCTGCTAAAACTTTTGGGGTTCTATCCTGAACACCCAAAGAGAGATGAGAATACGTAATCTACGTCCTTAAGTTAGACTGCGAGCATCCCCGTACTTTAACATGGGAGTCTCTTCACCCCCAGGGGAACTGAGTTGCATTATCTCAGACAGATAATCAGTTTGATGTTGTTCTCTGAATCTTTCTTAACGAATAATTGATCTGAGACAAGTTGATTTAAGATAGGAAGGTCATTCTTAAAAGTGATCAAATCCAATTTCTGCTAACAATATCAGCTATATATTTATACATCCTCAAGTTGACGAAAATAAAAAGTTTTATAAAGTAAGGGATCGGAAGAATAATATCCTTCTGGACATAAAGCGCTAACTATTCTGTTCGTTTGTATGTTCGCTTCAGGAGAGTGCAAGAATTTCAGCCCAAAATGTGGAAGGACGTACACGAAAAGCATGTGCCTTTCACAAAGAGACTTGATGGAAAAGCACTGCCCACAAATGTGCAACCTTTGCCGTGAGTAATTTAAATCTGTGACAATAAACGTTCCCATAGCTAAGGCCACCGTTCCTGCCGAAATAAAAACATGAATAATCTGGGCATTCCAGTATCTTGAGGATAGATTGGAATCTAGTGATGTGCTTCGTGCGCGAAGGGAGCGATGGGCAGGGACTACCAACAAGAAAAGTATGGTGACGAAGTACTAAGGTACAGTCACGTGCGGTTTAATTAATGGTTTAGGCGCGCGTAGAAATATTATTGAGTAGTAACTGCTCAACTTGCGAGTAAGGTCCCACATACCATCTGTCTTTGCTTCGTTGCAATTACTATAACCAGTCAGTTAGCATAACCAGTCAGTCAGTTAGTTAGTTAGTTAGCATAACCAGTCAGTCAGTTAGTTAGTTAGTTCACCGAGCCGCTCCGCGGCTCGGTGAATATTCTACCGCTATTCACCGAGATTTCAAAGAATAATTGTTTTAGTATATGCACACGAAGTGATCTCAACAACAAGCGATCTCAAAGTTTTCAGAAGGAAACCATTTAAAGTCGATTTAATTGACCTCTCAATTCATGCGTGGAAAACGTACATATAAGCGGTACTAACCGACATGCGCGAAACAGTTTACAGAATCTTCAAACATGGCAAATCTAGTTAATCTTCGATAAAATCCTCGTCACAATCTAGCAAAATGGTCCTTTTTAAAACACCACTCAAACCTGCAATCTGATCAAAAACCTGCTTGTAAGACATTTTGACCGTTGAATCAAAGCTTTTGAAGTTCACTTGAATTGAAAATTGAAAGAGCAGTTGGCGAAGGATCCACCTGAAAGTTTGGATTACGAGCTTACTGAATGTCTGCAGAACTGTGGTGAAAACTGGATGTTTTCTTGCACAAAGACTTTTTTTCTGAATATTTGTGGAGGATCTTGGTTGAATAACACTTGATGTTGCTGCCGATAAATCTGCGGTATTCATTTCTGCCGATGCCGGACGAAGAGCGACTTCACGGTAAGCAATTGTTTATCGTTTTAGTACTCGAGTTATGTGGACATTGTGCTGCAAATTGCGAAATATGTAGTCTTCTCTTACTTTGAAAACCATCAGGCCAAATTTCTTAGCCTTTTTTTTGTCTTTTCTGGTTCAGCATCTTCTTGTATTCTTAGTATTTGCGATTCAGAAACGCCGGCGAAACGCGAGTTTACGCCGGCCATTTAGTTCAGTTTGGATCAAGCATTATTCACTCCGTAGGGAGTGAATAATGCTCATTAGCCCGAGATAGCGAACCAATCAGATTGCTTGAAACACCAAGATCACTGAGTGTGTATATACTAAAACCAGTTAGTTAGGTTTGTAGGCTATCGCGCCCGGGGGTACTCCCCCAAAAAATTCGGTGTGAGTGTGCGGAGCGCTTTCTGAAACCCTTACTATATTTAAATGTGATTTGTTCCAAGAATTAAGCCTAACTGCTAACCAACAGACTACACTCCTTTTCAGACCAAAATAGTCAAATCTATACTCTATTTTAGACCAAATCAACTTGAAAACCATACTCTTAGGCGCCGCACGTATCTATATGGCTTTTCCCCCGGGGGTTAGGGGGATTGGGACATAGCACAAGCTGTTTATGCTGTGGTTATTTTCTCAGTTTGTTCCATATAATTTCTCTGTTTGCAGGATGTCCTTTGCAGTGCAAGAACAGCGGACAAGTCGATCGGAAAACCTGCACTTGTACATGCTATGGCAAGTGGAAAGGCGCAGATTGCTCAGGTTATAAATATAATAATAACAGAAGTATTCAACATTTGGTGTTTCAGTTGCTTTTAGCACGTTCTTGTATGCCTTAGATTTTGTATGTGGCACACACAGGTTGCGTGGTTCCCGGCTAGTTGCAAAACACAATATATTCTAACCTATTCTGGCCAATTCAGACTGCCTTTGAGGGGCTCACTGGACACACAGTGCTTAACACCACCCCTTATAAAACGAGTCGAGAGTGAAGACTCATTTTAAAAATTGAAGCTCATAATTTGGCTCTCAAGTGATAATTCACTAAACGATTTCCAATCAAAGTCGTTATAAAAGTTAAATATGCCGGATATACATACAAGAACAGCTTTAACTCAAGTATTCTTTGTCTTCAGAGAAAATATGTGACCAAGGATGGTATGGAGAGAACTGTGAAAGTAAGAAAATTAGTGTTTATTTTCTTTTTATTTCACCGCTATATAATGGGGTGCCAAATGGGCTAAGGGCTCCGGACGGGGTGTCAGGGCTCCCCCCCCCCTCAAACAAACAGACAAACAAACAAACAAACAAACAAACAATCGATTCAAAACAAAACAGTGCCTTCGGCTTCGCAGTAAACGTTTTCAGGGCTTCAGGGTCTTTAGCAGCAGAATAATGTAAGGTCTCCTGCGTTGCAATATGACCATCAAGTTATAACGGTTGGCCCATCGGTTCATGACTCCAGTAAAAAAACAAATGGGCATTAAAGTTTTTAACGGGGCAATAATGCTCAGAATGTTCGAAATATAAATCAGTGAAACTGAATACTTTGGGAGTCACAAGGATTCTCTCTCTTTGTGCCATGCCCTCTTTTTTTTATTATACACATATTCGCCTCCGTCTCGATTAAGACTTGACTGGGTATCGTACAACAATGTCAGTCTGCTTCAATACTGCTTCGATAGAGGCGTTGGAGACAAGTTACCATAGGAACTTTAATTATATTTTCCATCGGAAAGTGAAGACATACGAGATGAACTTTTTATTATGCATAACGACTCGTTGTTGTCAAAAATCGTGATTCACAAGGGACAAAGGACATGCTCAAAGTCTTAGAAAATGACGCTTGTATTTTCCTATCGCAGAACGGTGTTATGACAAAGTGGGAACATCAACGTGCAAATGGCGGGTACAGAACGGCCACCCATGCTCTAGGGGCTATATGAAGGTGGACTGCATCAAGACATGTGTTTGTGGTATGCTAAGCTCTAATTCCTAAAAAGCGATCCAAATTCAATTTCTGTTCCATTTTGTTCTCTCCAAAACCCCTAGTATCACAAGACAATACATTTTCCCCAATTTCCCTTTTCTTCTTTTTTCAGATCTGATGCCAAAACCAAAACCAAAGCCTACAGCACCCATGAGAACCACCCCAAAAGTCACTGCCAGACCAGTAGCTACCCCATCAACAGGGGAAGGTATGCAAAAACGCTAGTCTTCAGTATTTAATTGTTAAATTTACGACATTCAGTTAGTATTTGAAGAGACAGTTTAGATGGGAATCAACGGAACTCGTTCTAATATGCTCCGGGGACTTTAACCTGTGCCAATTAATCATTTACCAACATAATAGGACCGCACTGAAATTCACAGTGTCGTGTCGCCCTCTTGAAGTCTGGCACAGAAAAGCGTGTGAAGGAAGATATGTTCTCATATTAGTTAAAAAATAACTAACTATTTTCACAAAATCCTGGAACTTAGAAAAGTAATAACTAGGGTTTCGTACTATAAATTATAATTGTTGTAACCAAATAAGGGGAGTGGATGGACGATTCTATTATTTCCTCTAGAAGCATTAATTTGAGTGGTGGTTTTGTTATAAAGAAAAAGACAGTCCTGCCACACCCAGAACATTTTAAAAGTAAAGTTAAGATTTTAAAGATTAGATCGGCTAAAGTTATTACTAGGTAAAGCTGCCCAAACTGTATACCTCTTTGGGTTTGGTTTTGATTAACAATTTGGATAGTATCTTTGGACATCCATTAACGTAACGGACAATTTAATAACTATAAGCTATCATTGAAGCAATTTAAAGTAAATTAATATAAAACGGACATTCACGATTTATTCCACAGAATGCAAGGACGAATACCGTTCACCTAAGCAGTGTGAGGTTTGGGTAAACAATGGACTTTGTAAGAAAAGTTCAAAATACTATGACTGGATGAGAAAGAACTGCTTGAAAAGCTGTGGTGCTTGTGGTAAGAGTTAATTTTTCTTTCTTCTTTTTTTAACGGGTTATGCTGCATTGGTAACACAACTCAAACCTCTTATTACTTACGGACACTATACTGATAACAGACAGTTCACTGACTTGGATACTTCCATACTGCGGACACCTATATATATAAGACTGGTAGTTCACTGACTTGGTCCCAGAGAAGCCAGAATTCATATAATCTCTTCCTTTTTAATATGGACATTTACCTCTGGTTCTTTGGTTTTCGTATTAAAGGAGCTGTTTCACGAATTTTAGCCAAATTTAGGCATCGGAAGTGACCATCATATTTGGTGAAATATAAAAGAAGGTTCGGATGGCAAAAAGCGACGGAGATTGAAACAGATTGAAATATTGTTGGGCTGCCGGAACGGTTTTTAAAGTTAATCTCGTTTGCTTGAAACTTTAAATTATAACGGCCGGGAGACAAATTTGGTTGCAATAAAGATCAATTTAGATCCATAGGAGTAATTTCTTTGAAACTTTAAGTTCATAGCGAGTATTTGGCAAAACTTAATAAAATGAACTTCGCTCAGTTATTACACAGTCCCTTTAAAGAGGTTTAAAATACATGTCCTGTACTATGCCACCCACACTATTTGGTATCCATGTCATGCATACTATAGACAGCCGGCAAGTAAGATATGTTACTATATGTTTAAAAACATTCCAACATATAAACGCCAAATTTAGGACTGGAAATTGAACCAAAATGAGAGCCAAAAAGTACATCCCATCCCAGGCTTGAGAGTATCGTCCTCCCCAAGGGGGAAGGGGATGGGGGCATAGTACATCTACGGTGTTTTTGATATACACCCAGCTGAATAAATGATATTGGGAACTGGCAAACACACAGAATACAGCCAGAGAACGTATAACGAACAATGGAACCAACAATGATATAGTTGATTAAAATACTATTGCTATAACTTTTTATAGCATGCCAAGATGTGTATAACACTGCAGACTGCAAACGATGGGCTCAAAACGAAGAATGCAAGAAAAATCGTTCGTGGATGGAAGTAAATTGCCCAAGGAGCTGTCTTGTGTGTGGTGAGTCAAATGAAGTAGAACTTCTGGTAATTTATACCCGAAATTACAGGTAGACATTTTTGTAGTCCTATAATTTACGTGACAGGACGCTAAGTTGGGCAATTTTTCTGGGCAAGATAATTTTTTTTACCTTCAGGTTGTGCAAGAATTTTATTTAAGATTTTTCTTATCTTTTTCTCATATATGGCTCCCCTTGCACGATATATTTTTATCTGTTTTTTCTATGCAGGAATTTTTTTTGGTAAGGGACGGACCATTATTTTCTTGGAGGGGTATGGAAAATTTTCCTCTCCAAACATTGTTAGCAGTTACGCACCTCTGCAAACATTTTTTCGAAATGCAAAATATGTTTCTAGGCCCTGCAAACATTTTTTTTTTCAAAATATTTCGTACCCCCTCATACCCCTTAATTGCCTAACCCAATGATGATGATAATTTCCAAGAGCAGTTGCTATAATTGTGAAACGACTGTTTTCATGTCATTTTTTTTTGTTTACCAACAGACTGCCATGACAAACACACCAAATGTGGTCAATATACCGAAAGTGGATATTGTGACAACAAATATGTTGCGTGGATGAGTCTACACTGTAAAAAGAGCTGCAACAAGTGTGATTAGGACTGAACGGAGTCCCGGGAACAAATTTTAGTATTGATTTGTGACTCATTATCTAAAAGTCTACAGTTAGTTATTTTTATTTTGAAGATTTTTTGTAGATGCATGCTAGATTGAGGACTGTCAGGCAATTAACTGAATCATTCATTAAGCTTTGAAAAGGTGCTTCTGAAAACCTTAAAGTGTAAGTTTAATAAAATGCGCAGTCTTTCTCGTCGGTCAGGACTTTCCTTTGGGTACTGAACCGTGTTTATGTACTCTCTGTGTAAAAAAAAATAAAAAGATTATTGAAATCTGGACCAGGTATTTTGCCCTTCCGTGTGGCTTTAGAGATACTGAAGGCAAACGCAACCTTTCACAAAGAAACAATATGAAGTTTCTTTGCTAATAACTTTTGAGAGATTTTTGTCTTGTGACTGCTTTTTGGTCACAAACACTGGGCTTTTCAAGTGCCCACACACAGGTCACACGTAAACTTGTGGTAAAGAAACCAGCCAAATCAAAGTGATCCAATGGGTATCTCACGGAAATTATATAAGTGTGATGCGCTTTCACCTTGTTCTAACACAAGGAATAGCAGTTTCAAATCTTACCAGCCAATCACCTGATCCGCACGGTCTCTTTGTACTGTAGTTAAAAAAAAAAAGGTCAGCTTCGAGCCAAAGTGGCGCATACTGCCGGAGCTTATCCCGGTTTCCTTAGCATTAAGCAGCTAGGAGTATTTCTACTCCCCCCTGGATGGGATGCTAGTCCATCGCAGGGAACCCCCCAGCATTATTTCGCCGGTACCCATTTATACACCTGGGTGGAGAGAGGCACTATGAGAGTAAAGTGTCTTGCCCAAGAACACAACACTGTGACCCCGGCCAGGGCTCGAACCCGGAACGCTCGCTCCGGAGTCCGGCGCGCTAACCATTAGGCCACCGCGCCTCCCACTTGTACTGTAGTTTAAGGATCTTAAACTAAATTATGGTCTTAAGAACCTCTCAATAACTGACCATTGCGACACATAAAAATTAGCACTGCAGAGCAGCCAAAAAAAATACCTGGCGGTAATAGACGCTTAATTTTCTCAGAGGAAAAGCCGGGACGTAGTTAGTGTGGTCTTAACTATACCGTATCTATATCTCTGTTATCTGTGATGTACACGGAGGTGAAGATTCTCAATAGAAGCTTGCAACTGGTGGATTGCCTCCAGTTGTCAAGACCGATCAAATTCAAGAAAAACAACCTGTGTTAGTCAGAAAATAAAATATTTTGGTTACTTACATCTGTGGTTTTGTATTTATTTTTACGGATTGTTTAAAGATATTATTTTTAAACAAGATCACATCAGCTCCTTGGCTGTGATATTGAAAACAATTTTAAACAAATGCAATTTTTAAGGCAAGGAAACTGCCACATTTAACAGTACAAATAACAAGGAAATGCATTTTCAGAGTTTTTTTTATTTCAACGGCCCACTCAAACCAGTTCAGGTCGGTTAAGGTTTTTTGCCCGTTTTACTGGGAAAAAATAACACTCGATTGCTTTGGGTAATTAGCTTTTTCAACAGGCATCGAACTTGGTTGAAACGGTTGATTTGATAAAAGGGTTTTTAGGGGAGGTATAAAGTCCCATTTCCAGGACCATATTTTGCCCACTGAATAGTATTTCCCAGCCTATTGTTTTCCCGACGTTCCAAGTACCGGTCGGTTCCAGTTCTATTGTTGACTTGCTTTTGATTGTTAGTCCCTGTGACCCAAATGCCATTTTCCCAGTGAAAATTTGCCTAAAACCCAGTTCTCATTTGACCCTTAACGGCACCTCAGTTATATCGACCGTCTGGACCGAGAATGGTTGGAAGATTTATATTGGGCAAGACACTTAACTAAATTAACTGAAACCGGCTGTGGTTGAAAGGGTTGGTCCCATAAATGAGCTTAGATTTCCGTTTGTGAGCAATTTTAAGAAGTGATCGAATAAACAAGTAAGTAACTTACATGAATTCTCTGAGTCCCAACTTGTCGTTACACATAAAAAACAGTAGAATCTTGATTTCTCAAATTTCCAGGGGAAACGAAAATTGCTTGAGAAATCGGGGGTAAAATAACAGAGAAGTACGATTCAATGAAAACGAAAATTGCTTGAGAAATCGGGGGTAAAATAACAGAGAAGTACGATCCAATGGAAACGAAAATTGCTTGAGAAATCGGGGGTAAAATAACAGAGAAGTACGATCCAATGGAAACGAAAATTGCTTGAGAAATCGGGGGTAAAATAACAGAGAAGTACGATCCA
>NW_027557717.1:0-3121 GCF_052425735.1 Oculina patagonica
AAAGGGTACAATGCCACGAGAAGTAAGGTCTCCGGGTTTCTTCTATGTACTGAAGATTTAGAAATTAATTACAGGTTCCTAAAATATAACAATACTGCCAGGCTCTATTTGTTTACATAAAAATGTCATTTTATCGCGCTTTCAGTTTAAAGTTAATATTTAAAATATCTTGTGATGAAAAGTATGGACAATTTTGAGATGAAGAAGTGGTTTTGATTGCCAAACAAGAATTTTTTAACAGGGTAGAGTAAAGAAACTTGTTAGAATGTGGATTTTGACCGCGACACCTTGTAAGTCACTTCTTACCGACAAAAACCTTTTCTAATTTTCTATTTTTTTAATTTTCTAATTTTCCAGAGAGAGTGGCTGTTTAATTGCACTAAATGTAGGGAAAGTCGATTTACCAGTCTGTGTGTCTTTCTCGGTATCCGCCTGATCACTCGTCTTTTTTGTTGTTTCTAAACAAAATGAACAGTCAATAATGCATGTCAATAATAAATGCCTGTCATACCTTACCTGGCTTTTACTGAAAGTATGAGAGTTTTGAGGGAAAATAGATGGCAAAATTCACTTAAAGATTAGATGCCGTGAATTGTATGGCCTCCTAGGCCAACCACTCTTAAAAGTGAGAGATTTACGAGAATCTGTAAATTGTGATGAAGGACGTACGACTTACCTGAGGCATCATTTTCTTGTGCAGTTAATTGTTCAAGTTCTGAAAAGGAAAGGACATTATTTACTAAGAACTTTAAAAAGGTGGGCAACAGCGCATGGCCTTCACGTGATTGCTTTTCTTATATTCTTACTGTTTGGCGTTCGGTGAAGTGACAAGTTTCAGTCGCCATAAATGACATAAATAGTTTGCAGTTTCTACGGACAAGGATTTAGTTCATCTTGTTCCTGAGTACGAATAAAGGTTACCCTCAGTAATTGGGACACCAATTAAAAATATCTAAAATATTAATACTTAAAAATAGTTAGCCTAAAATCATTTAAAATACTTATAAACTACAAACTAATATTTAGAATATTTTCTATGCACTACAGAGCTAACAGCAGTTACTGTCATTTTCTACATAGTCCGATAGATTCAGTTTTCTGATTTTTGTTCTTGTTCTGCATTACTCAGTTCTTGTTTAAAATTTCATCTTCAATCCCTCTTCGCGAAAAAAAATCAGTCTGACATATGCACATGCTTGAATGGGTTTGTGTATACAGTTTTCGCTGAAAGTGCTTTCATTATCAATTTGGGAGATGCTACTCAAGGAATGAGTTAAGTACTTTTCAGTTTCCGTGATGTGTGATAACTACTTCTATTTTGGCACGTGTAAAAATTTTATCAGATTGAGCGATTGACTGGGCGATAAGCGAAAATCGTTTTAGCTTGTGCTCACTCCCAAGTATTTACTGAGTATTATCACGTTCAAGCATAAGTGACTCAAAAACATAGGAATGATTTTATTCGTTGACAAAACGCAACAAGTAGCCAAGTTAAATTTGCTGTATAATCACTAAAATTCCACAATTCGTGAAAAAGATAACTCACACACAAGCAGAACTCTCACTATGAGACAATGATCTATACATTTAAATATTTAGAACATGTTTGTGTTTGTTGTTATTCGGTTCTAGACACCTAAAACTCTTTGTTGCCAGGTTTATTGACGTCAACCAAAATATTTTCTTGAGAAATACCCCCGCCTCTGCGAGTAATTTTTGCTTACTTTGCGGTACACATAGTGTTCATAACAAAACCAAAATTGCCCTCAATTTACGCGTAAATGGAGAACAGACTGAAATATTTTTACAGTCTCCAAAAATATGTGCCGCGCCTTCTCGTCTGAGCCAATCAATATCGAGGGGCTGGGCGCCATACGCAGTAATTGGATCCCGCGTCCCTCGCAAAATGTCAAAAGGTGACATGAATTTTAGACATTTCACTGTGGGTAACAACATAACAAGCGAATTTGATACAACAGAAGGGAAAGGAAAATATATTTAGGCGTCCTGTAGATTTACTTGGCTTGAATTAGAGATCTTCGTTAAATAACGACTTTCTAATATTTTTGTTGTACATTTAGGCAGGACTATATTCGTCCATATGATTTACAAATTATAAAGCCACGACTATGTCCCCTGCAATATATCTTACAGTCTCTACTGGTAAAGCGGTATTATTATATTCAACGATTGTTACTTGGCCGGCCGTTTGTTTTCTTCACTGACCCAGTAACTAACCGTTTACTTCAAAAACATGATTTCAGACAAATGCTTCTGTTTTACTAGCAGGTTTAAAAGTAGCATTGGGCTTGTATTAAAGCTAAAAGGTGGGTACTTACTTGTATGATCGGAATGAATACTTTTTAGAGAGAAATTATTTCACCTAACACCGTTAATACAGCACGTTCTAGATCTCGCCAACACACAGAAAATCGAGAGAAAAGATATATCGACAAAGTGATGGAGGAAATACTGTTTAGAACAATTTTAGATGATGATTATGATAAGAAAACCAGTGTTGTAGATCGTATGTGTTTTACGCTGTTTATAGTACAACGACTCACCTTTCTCTATCTCCTGTAGGCTAAGTTCTGGGCTCGGGCGCGCAGAAACCAGCGCAAGCATTAAAATCAAAACAAATCGACTCCACAACATCTTGAGTAGTGGTGAGGTATGAATGATCAATTCTCCGCGTCTCTTTTCTGACGCGCGACAGTCACCGATGTAATTCTGACCGACGCGAGTGATGCTAAGTGCTTATATAAATTTCGTTCAACGGTTTGCGCGGTTCATTTGACTGAACTGCAACTGGCCAATCACAGCCCGTTTAGATGCAACGGTATCCTGTTCAACATCACGATAATAATCCAATGACATGACCTCTTTCCAAAATTATTTAATTTATTACAAAATTAATTTATTACATTACTACAGTTTATCTACGACTCGACTGTACGCAATTTGAGCGCCAAAAACATATAGAAATATTATAAAATAAAAATAACCTCAAGAGTAATATATTTTCTACTGTGGTGTAAGTAAATTAGAAACAAAAAGGCTAACGTAGAAAGAAAAAATACCTTGGAAACGCCAGTGGGAGACATCGTGAGTAGTAAAGCTA
>NW_027557718.1:0-3130 GCF_052425735.1 Oculina patagonica
AGCAGTTTTCATTTGAGTGTCGTAAAACCAAAACCAAAGTAATTACTATGGCCAATCACAAAGGACACAGACAATCCAGTGAACCAATCAAAACTCGAAGCAAAAACATGTAGCTGGCACGAAGCACAGGAAAACGTGCGCGGAGCGAGGCACGATTGGTTTTGGTTTTACTCCTGATTGGCTGAGAAAGTGGCGCGAGATTTTTAAGCCAATCAATAAGCGTAGTAATGCAAAACCAAAGCAAACATATTATCTTCAACATGATAAATGTCATGTCTGCGAGCAAAAACAAACCTTACAACATCTTTTTGTTTCTTGCCCGGACGTGCAATCTTTCTGGCAAACCTTTTCCCACTGGTGGAATGTTAAAAACGACGATTTTATTGACTTGAACGACAAAACCATAATATACGGCTTCACAAACAACTTTGGCCAACAACTTGGTTTAAACCTCTGCCTGATAATCGCTAAGTATTACATCTACTCTGCTTCAAGAGAACAAGAACAGTACTATTTCTTGAAGCTCTTCCTTGCTTTCCTCAAAAGTAAACTAAAAAGGGAAAAGAGTACGTGCAAATCACAAATCATTCTTTAAATAAAACGTAAGCTAACCATTTCCTACAAATGTAACTAAGTAAAAAACAAACTTGTATTACAATTTGTCCGGCAAACCATGTTATCAAAAAAAAAAAAAAAAAAAAAATCTTACTCAGATAGGAAGCCCTTTTTGACTTTTGCATTCTTGTATTGAATTTTTTTTTTCCTTTTCTTTATTTTAGTCTGTAACTTACAAGTCAATGAAACCAAAGCTGTCCTTTTGTTTATTCGTGGTTGTAAATAGTAACTAAATGTAAATTATTTTTTGAACTGTTCAATAAATGTTTGCAAACAAAAAAAAAAAAAAAAAAAAAAAAAAAAAAAACCAAAGCAAACGCAATTTACTTTCAACACTCAAATGAAAACCGCTCTAGCTGGCAAACTTACTTCATGTAAGATGACTGGTCTAAACGTAGAATAATATGCCTTTGAGTTTGTATTTTGTTTCACCTTACCTCGACTGAGTAGCAAATACCCTGTACCAACAGGTTGTCATCGAATGCTGTTATTTGCTTTATCGTTTGCCTCACATGAGTACATTCCAACATCTCTTAGATCAAGATTCATAAGTGTAATCACTTGCTCTTTCATGGAAAGTTTATTTTCTTCAAGTTTTCGCTTGGTGAAGGATCCAAGTAAGTGACGTCTGTGAAGAAGGGACACTGTAGCTTTCTCGTCATTGGTGGAACAGTTTATTTGTAGATTCTGGCCCATGTATCCGTGTAAAATAATCTTCGGTTGCATAAGGAATGTCAGGGGCTCTGTTTAAAATGAAAAACAAAAGCCTTGGTTATTGATAAGAGAGTGAAACAGGTTCAAGCAGATAAACAGTATATATACTTGTAGAGAGTTTCCGACTAAGAAACGTTGCTAGAGTAGATGAACCATTTTACCTTTAATAAAGTCAAATTGAGACTAATAATTACTTGTGATGATATAATCCCCGGGATCGTTTTATTTTTTGCGATAAGTATTCATTGTATGTAGAAGCGAGGAGGTGTTTGCTAAAAATCTGCAATATACTTAAGAATGCAAAAACTGGAAACCTTCGTTCCTTGTAATTAGTGACACGCGCACTTGTGTTACTTGCGTATGTACTACCCTCGTGAAGTCAAAGTGAAGTTTACAAAATTTACAAAGGAATAGGCCTTAAATTTCAAGTACCTTTGACTAGTATTCTAGTCAGCTTGTAATCCGTCTTGTCAAAAGCCATCAACACACATTTGTACACGCCACTATCTTGCGGTTGAGCATTGGTAATCTTTAAGGTAGCACTGACTCGATTGTTGGCCCAGTCTCTAACGATAGTCACCATGTTGTCTGGGACGGACACATCCCCTTTGTTGGTCTATCGTTTCCACTTCAGCTTAATTATGGATACACCCTCTGATTCACATATCACTTCTGCTTCCTGTCCTCGTGGTACACTGACTGCCGTCGTCGGTCTCAGGACAAAGTGTCGTGGTAATTCAGCTGCATGCGAAAAAAAAGCAAGTTATTATTATTAGAAATATAAGGTTGGGGTGAGACATTATAGGAATTCCGTTTGAACCTTACGAATAACAAGTACTAAAACAGCTACGCTTCTTTTTTTCTAAAGAATAAAAGTTCTATAAATAATGCGGCACAGTCGAAAGTACCTCTTGAAACCTCTATAATACGGGCCCTCATCTCTGCCCCTTACGTATTTGTTCTAATAAGGTTCGACTGCAGTTTTTACTGCAAAAAAAAAAAAAAAAAACGATCCCCAGTTGACCCTTATTCCACGACCTCTAACCGGGTCGGAACCGATCAGAGGTCGTGATTCCGGTTGCTGACCAAAAGGATCGCCGCTTCTGGGAAAAAAGAATGCTAAGTATGTTTTACATTAAGACGTGCGTACCTACGTCTTATATCGACTGTTTACTAGACTGCCTTTGTAGCGCCTGGGAGTATTTTCATGAAGACGAAAACAGCCAGATGAACCGTTTTTGACTGATAAACGTACTTCTTTTAAAGTAGCTTGGACGTGGGTTTGGACAGGGAATGTTCAAGGCTGATGATCATAACCGAAATTCACGGTATTCATGGTAGCTTACTTATCACTTTACCTCGAATAAGAACCAAATATCCTGTACCGGGTGGCCACCGTATCACTCGACTAGCTTGATTCCTTGCCTCACATGCATATATTCCAGCATCTCTCAGATCAACATTCAGCAGTGAAAACACTTGTCCTTTCTTTGATAGTTTGTTTGCTTCGAGTTCTCTTTCGGTGAAGGCTGCAAGCGGGTGATTTTTGTGTAGAAGGGATACTGTAGCAACCTCATCATTGGTAGAACAGTCTATTAGTACTTTCTGGCCCAGATATCCACGTATAATAATCGGCGGCGAGTTAAGGAAAGCCAGAGGTTCTGTTGGCAATAAATTGTCTTAAAAACGTAACTGTACAGTCAAACGACACCAAATATAAGAAAAAGGCTTTGGGGTTAACACATTCCATTTGAAGGGTCTTGACTATGGGGTTTAACTGATATAGCTAAGAATTGGATCA
>NW_027557719.1:0-3113 GCF_052425735.1 Oculina patagonica
TAGGGACCGTTCATTAATTATGCCAGGGGGTGGGCCGGCAAGATCCATCATAAAACAAAACAAAAGTTGTTGACCCCCTTCCAAGGAAAAGAAGAAAGTTCACGACCCCTCTACATGTAATGTGAAAAATAGATAGCCCCCCCCCCCCTGCAAAAAAAACACAGAAACTATTTATCGAAGTGGAGGTGGCTAGTGGGGGATATTTTCCCCGCCGCTGGCCATCCAACACTGAGGTTGTTTTGGTTGTTTTAGTTTTTTTAGTATATACTAAAATAATGAGATAAAATAATCCTAAAAGGATTATTTTTAACTCATTTATTCCTGTCAACGATTACAATTTTCCCGTGCAAGTTGCTGGGAGGTAAATGGCAAAGGATATCCCGAGTTTGAGTAGCCAGTCAGAGGGTGCCAACAACGCTATCCACTGATTTAGTTCATACTAAAAATAGTTATTTACCAAACACTTGCAATCAGTGAGATTAAAAACATATTTATTGTTTTTTTAAAAAATTCATCATGGAAAAAGAACTAGTGAAAGATCATATGCTTCATCTTATTACAGAGGACAAAGAATCTTCACAAAAAGGACATATTTAAAAATGGCAACAGAGACAACAGAAAAGTTTTGAAATATACAACTGTGACACTCCTTGTCGTACTGCTGAATTACAGAAACTAAAAATCCAAGAGCTGTAAAAGCATCTAACTCACTTTAATCTTCTTTTGAAAGGCAAGAAAGATGATAAAGTCTGACGGGTCATTGCACATGTCTAACAAACAAAAAGAAGCACTCTACACATAGTCCCTAGGCAAGACCCAGAAATGTTATCGATAATGAATCTAGTGATTCTCGTGAAGAAAGCAAAGGAAAACATTTTTGCGCATTACAGTATAGTGCAGAGTACTTAGAGAGCGAGAACTATGCTGAGGAAAACAATGCAAAGGAAAATCTGGTACCAGCTTAACCGTTACCTTGCTAAACTCGATCTGGACGTAATTTTGAGACATCATTTCGTGATACCTTGACTATTTCCTGTATGAGCTTTAAACTGTTATGTATAAACTATATCGTTTCAGAGACTCTTGACATTTTCCATTATCAGAAAGCAACAATGAAATAACATGTATTTATCAAAAATAATAAAACAAAAATACACATAAAAACAGACAGCCCCCCTCGAGGTATGCAGATTTCCTGATGACCCCCCTCTGAGTGTCCTGGATTTATCATGACCCACCCCCTATTCTTGCCGGCCCACCCCCTGGCATAAATAATGAATGGTCCCTAAAATAATGCTTTTTATGGGTCAACGATTCTTTCATCAAATGTATTCAAAGCTCAGTTGCTTAAAAACGTTTGGTGACTATCTAAAGATAGTCTATAGCTACAGGAAATGTCATCGTATAGTAAACATTTAACGTGAGATTTCCATCCAAGATTGAACAAAGGAAGATCGCGTCTTTAGCTGTTGTATGAAACTATACTTATATCTTTCGG
Organism: Oculina patagonica; assembly: GCF_052425735.1. Lineage (NCBI taxonomy): Eukaryota > Metazoa > Cnidaria > Anthozoa > Scleractinia > Oculinidae > Oculina > Oculina patagonica. The sequence continues at coordinate 1,499 of NW_027557719.1, forward strand.
CTTTTTAGGAGTGGAGAAATTATACCATGTTTTGCTACAGCTTTGCCATCAACTGCTTTCTACGGAGTTGGATTTTAAATAATACGAAAAAGCTGCCGTTTTCTAATCATGTCATATATATTGACCTGGTTTAAAAGCTTTTCGCTGCTGAATTGACCAGCGTTCTCCAGATATGTGATACGTCTAAATGTTAAATCCCGATAAACTGTATCGTTGAAGCAACATACTGAAAGGTCTCTCTTTAATGAGGCAATTGTAATCTATTAGCATAACACCCATTCGTAAACTTCTTTTGAACTTTATTCATCAGCCCCCATATTGCTGCCTAAGGGACCGTTCATTATTTATGCCAGGGGGTGGGCCGGCAAGATCCATCATCAAACAAAACAAAAGTTGTTGATCCCCTTCCAAGGAAAAGAAGAAAGTTCACGACCCCTCTACATGTAATGTGAAAAATAGATAGTCCCCCCCCCCCCCCCTGCAAAAAAAACACAGAAACTATTTATCGAAGTGGAGGTGGCTAGTGGGGGATATTTTCCTCGCCGCTGGCCACCGACACTGAGGTTGTTTTGGTTGTTTTAGTTGTTTTAGTATATACTAAAATATTGAGATAAAATAATCCTAAAAGGATGATTTTTAACTCATTTATTCCTGTCAACGATTACAATTTTCCCGTGCAAGTTGCTGGGAGGTAAATGGCAAAGGATATCCCGAGTTTGAGTAGCCAGTCAGAGGGTGCCAACAACGCTATCCACTGATTTAGTTCATACTAAAAATAGTTATTTACCAAACACTTGCAATCAGTGAGATTAAAAACATATTTATTGTTTTTTTTAAAAATTCATCATGGAAAAAGAACTAGTGAAAGATCATATGCTTCATCTTATTACAGAGGACAAAGAATCTTCACAAAAAGGACAGATTTAAAAATGGCAACAGAGACAACAGAAAAGTTTCGAAATATACAACTGTGACACTCCTTGTCGTACTGCTGAATTACAGAAACTAAAAATCCAAGAGCTGTAAAAGCATCTAACTCACTTTAATCTTCTTTTGAAAGGCAAGAAAGATGATAAAGTCTGACGGGTCATTGCACATGTCTAACAAACAAAAAGAAGCACTCTACACATAGTCCCTAGGCAAGACCCAGAAATGTTATCGATAATGAATCTAGTGATTCTCGTGAAGAAAGCAAAGGAAAACATTTTTGCGCATTACAGTATAGTGCAGAGTACTTAGAGAGCGAGAACTATGCTGAGGAAAACAATGCAAAGGAAAATCTGGTACCAGCTTAACCGTTACCTTGCTAAACTCGATCTGGACGTAATTTTGAGACATCATTTCGTGATACCTTGACTATTTCCTGTATGAGCTTTAAACTGTTATGTATAAACTATATCGTTTCAGAGACTCTTGACATTTTCCATTATCAGAAAGCAACAATGAAATAACATGTATTTATCAAAAATAATAAAACAAAAATACACATAAAAACAGACAGCCCCCCCTCGAGGTATGCAGATTTCCTGATGACCCCCCTCTGAGTGTCCTGGATTTATCATGACCCACCCCCTATTCTTGCCGGCCCACCCCCTGGCATAAATAATGAATGGTC
>NW_027557720.1:0-3103 GCF_052425735.1 Oculina patagonica
CAATTTTTAGCACAGTAAACGAGTGTGTGGAAAATAGTGTTTTCAGCCTGAGATGAGAAGGTGTTGTCATTTCTGCACTGGAGAACCACATTGTCGCCGTTTATAGCAAAGTACAAGAGTTGTTGAAAAACATGGTTTTCTACCCGAGATCAATATATTTTGTCATTTCATCACTGGAACACCGCATTCTAGCAATTTTTAGCAGAGTGAACGAGTTTGTGGAAAATAGTGTTTTCAGCCAAGGTTTTGTCATTTCTTTACTGGGGCACCACATTCACGCCGTGAAGTGAACGAGTTTGTTAAAAACAGCGTTTTTAACAAAAAAAAAATCAGAATGAAATCAGAATCAGAATGTTTTGTTATTTCCTGACTGGAACACCGCATTCTAGCAATTTTTAGGAAAGTGAACGAGTTTGTGATAAATAGTGTTTTCAGTCCGAGATGAGAAGATTTTGTCATTTCTGCACTGGAGAACCGCATTGTCGCCCTTTTTAGCAGAGTGCACGAGTTGTGGAAAAACAGGGTTTTCAACCTGAGATGAGAAGGTTTTGCAATTTCCACACTGGAACTCCGCATTCTAGCAATTTTTAGCACAGTGAACGAGTTTGTGGAAAATAGTGTTTTCAGCCCGAGATGAGAAGGTCTTGCCATTTCTGCACGGGGGCACAACATTCTCGCCGTTTTTAGCAAAGAGAACGAGTTTTTTAAAAACAGTGTTTTCAACCTGAGATCAGAAGGTTTTGTCATTTCCTCACTGGAACACCGCATGCTAGCAATTTTTAGCACAGTGAACGAGTTTGTGGAAAATAGTGTTTTCAGCCCGAGATGAGAAGGTGTTGTCATTTCTGTACTGGAGAACCACATTGTCGCCGTTTATAGCAAAGTACAAGAGTTGTTGAAAAACAGGGTTTTCTACCCGAGATCAGAAGATTTTGTCATTTCATCACTGGAACACCGCATTCTAGCAATTTTTAGCAGAGTGAACGAGTTTGTGGAAAATAGTGTTTTCAGCCAAGGTTTTGTCATTTCTTTACTGGGGCACCACATTCACGCCTTGAAGTGAACGAGTTTGTTAAAAACAGCGTTTTTAACAAAAAAAAATCAGAATGAAATCAGAATCAGAATGTTTTGTTATTTCCTGACTGGAACACCGCATTCTAGCAATTTTTAGCAAAGTGAACGAGTTTGTGATAAATAGTGTTTTCAGCTCGAGATGAGAAGGTTTTGTCACTTCTGCACTGTGGCACCACATTCTCGCCGTTTACAGCAAAGTGAACGAGTTTTTTGAAAACAGCGTTTTCAACCTGAGATCAGCAGGTTTTGTCATTTCCTGACTGGAACACCGCATTCTAGCAATTTTTGGCAAAGTAAACGAGTTTGTGAAAAATAGTGTTTTCAGCCCGAGGTGAGAAGGTTTTTCCATTTCTGCACTGGGGCACAACGAGTTTGTTGAAAGTTTGTTGAAAACACCGTTTTCTACCCGAGATAAGAAGGTTTTGTCATTTCCTAATTGGAAACCGCATTCTAGCTATTTTTAGCAAAGTAAACGAGTTTGTGGAAAGCAGTGTTTTCGGCCCGAGATGAGAAGGTTTTGTCATTTCCACACTGGGGCCCCACATTCTAGCCGTTTTAATCAAAGTGCAAGAGTACGTTGAAAACAGCGTTTTCAACCTGAGATGAGAAGGTTTTGTCATTTCCACACTGGAACTCCGCATTCTAGCAATTTTTAGCAAATTAAACGAGTTTGTGGAAAATAGTGTTTTCAGTCCGAGATGAGAAGGTCTTGCCATTTCTGCACGGGGGCACAACATTCTCGCCGTTTTTAGCAAATTGATTGAGTTTGTTAAAAACAGCGTTTTCAACCTGAGAACAGAAGGTTTTGTCATTTCCTCACTGGAAAACCGCATTCTAGCAATTTTTAGCACAGTGAACGAGTTTGTGGAAGATAGTGTTTTCAGCCCGAGATGAGAAGGTCTTGCCATTTCTGCACGGGGGCACAACATTCTCGCCGTTTTTAGCAAAGAGAACGAGTTTCTTAAAAACAGTGTTTTCAACTTGAGATCAGAAGGTTTTGTCATTTCCTCACAGGAGCATCACATTCTAATAATTTATAGCAAATTTCAAGAGTTTGTGGAAAATAATGTTTTCAGCCCGAGGTGAGAAGGTTTTGTCATTTCTTTACAGGGGCACCACATTCACGCCGTGAAGTGAACGAGTTTGTTGAAAACAGCGTTTTCAACCTGAGATGACACGGTTTTGTCATTTCCTTACTGGAACACCGCATTCTAGCAATTTTTAGCAAAGTGAACGAGTTTGTGATAAATAGTGTTTTCAGCTCGAGATGAGAAGGTTTTGTCTCTTCTGCACTGTTGCACCACATTCTCGCCGTTTATAGCAAAGTGAACGAGTTTGTTGAAGGTTGAGTTTTTTGAAAACAGCGTTTTCAACCTGAGATCAGCAGGTTTTGTCATTTCCTGACTGGAACACCGCATTCTAGCAATTTTTTGGCAAAGTAAACGAGTTTGTGAAAAATAGTGTTTTCAGCCCGAGATGAGAAGGTGTTGTCATTTCTGCACTGGAGAACCACATTGTTGCCGTTTATAGCAAAGTACAAGAGTTGTTGAAAAACAGGGTTTTCTACCCGAGATCAGAAGGTTTCGTCATTCCCTCACTGGAACACCGCATTCTAGCAATTTCATTCTAGCACATTTCTTTACAGGGGAACCACATTCACGCCGTGAAGTGAACGAGTTTGTTGAAAACAGCGTTTTCAACCTGAGATGACAGGGTTTTGTCATTTCCTTACTGGAACACCGCATTCTAGCAATTTTTAGCAAAGTGAACGAGTTTGTGATAAATAGTGTTTTCAGCTCGAGATGAGAAGGTTTTGTCACTTCTGCACTGTGGCACCACATTCTCGCCGTTTACAGCAAAGTGAACGAGTTTTTTGAAAACAGCGTTTTCAACCTGAGATCAGCAGGTTTTGTCATTTCCTGACTGGAACACCGCATTCTAGCAATTTTTGGCAAAGTAAACGAGTTTGTGAAAAATAGTGTTTTCAGCCCGAGATGAGAAGGTTTTGTCACTTCTGCACTGTGGCACC
>NW_027557721.1:0-3112 GCF_052425735.1 Oculina patagonica
AAAAATGTCTTCACATTAAAGTAACGGACACGTATACCTTCTCATTACTCTAAAGGCCTGGCAAAACGAGGAAACATGTTTCCCGAAACATTTGTAGTGCGCGCATGTTTTCCCAATGTTTCCCAGTTTTGTCATATGGGAAGCATTGTTTCAAGCGCCGTTTTGCTTCCAGGAAGCAAAATTTGCTTCTGCTACACGGCACAAACATTTCGTGTTTCCCCGCGGCATGGAAACACGGCAAAACGAAGAAACAATTATGGAAACATGTTTCCAGCACGTTTCTGTGGAAACATGTTTCCTCGTTTTGCCGGGCCTTAAAGCCTGGGTTTCACTGTTTCACTAGCGGCGTGATCACGAAAAAAGGACAAATTTTGATCCTTGTGCTTGTGCTTGCAATGCGCTTGTGCTTTTGCTTGAGCCGAAGCCGTTTTCACGGAGAAATAAGAGCTGTTATCCTTGCGCTTGTGCTTGCGTCGCTAGTGAAAACCAGGCTTAACACATGATTCGTGAAAAACGATTGGTTTACACAGCGATTATTATGGTGATGAACTTGATTTTTGCTACGGAAATTTTTCTTCTGACACAACTGTTATCATGTCGAGTGTTGGCTTACCGGCTTGTGATTTCGTTGCGTTCCTCGGCCTTTCGGCTGCGGTGGAAAGACGTGGTCAGACACAATCCGCCCCTTTTAAGTTCCTTCAGAACCAGCAAGTGATAAAACCTGTTAACAACGCCAAATGTATTAGCTTGACCAAGGCAACGCCATTTACAAGTCCATTAGCGCTTTGCCACTTTTCTTGCTTCTCAAGTAGAGGTTTTCAAATGTCATTGCTTTAGTCCACCAACGCGACGTCATACAATGCTTGTGATTATGAAAGGTCATATTTTTAGCGAGTTGAGAAGGATTATTAGCATGTTGTCAGTGTGAAATGCTTTCATTCAAGCGCTGTCTTTTGGCCTTAGGTCTTTTCTTGTGTCTTTTTCGAGAGTCTATAGGCCACATGTGGTTAACAAAAACGAGTGCTCCAATCGGAGAGTGTAGTGTTTGAAATTCATGTAGCAACTAAGATTGACACCTCTATTAAGCCGAAGCGGTTATCGTTTCGACCATAAATAAATGCAACACAACATTGTCCTCCCTTGGACACGACGATAAGTTAATTTTACTTATCGCATTGCATTACTGTTGATGACAATAATTTAAATTGTGATTTCAGTATTTCGAAATGTAGTGATCTCAGTTTAATTTTCGTTATAATCACAATGATATGCGAAATTTTCGCTTATTTCCCTCCTCCGTCCGACTTTTGACCGCTTATAAACTAATGCTGACTACAGACTGTCCGAAAATCCAGCAATCAATAACTATTTCTCTGCAGTTGAATAACAATAGTTGTGAATAGTTGACAAACCAGTCAAAGTGGACTTGGAAATTTTCGGCCCTCAAACTCTTCCAACTGACGAAGCCAAACCGTTAGTTAGTTCACAGTGAAGCCACAGTGTCCACGTAAAAAAAAACAACAGAAAACCGCGGTAAATGTTTTCTTATTCTGACTACACTAACACGAGACATTCAATGTGAAGAGTTTATTTAGGATGCGTCAGTCAGTCATCTGTTGCAAAATGTATCCTAATACAGTCATCTGCTACAAAATGTATCCTGATTACAATCTTGAATCTAAAAAATAACAACAGTTCGTTCAAAGAGTATTGTGTGCTACGCCGGATACGAAAAACCACTAAAAACCGCCCTTTAGAAGTGGCCAAAAATATGTGGAAACGTATTCCTCATCTAATGCGGCAACTACGAGACCCAAAGAGAAAGGGTACCTAAATAATCTAGAGCATTTTCCAATAGACTAGTTACAAAAGCTGAACAAACAACACTTTAAAAGAAAAAGAAAGGCAAGCGAAGACGAGGACTGACGACGTAGAATGACCCTGAAATCTTCCGCCGAAACCTATATATACCTAGGCATCGGGTAACAACCCGCGAACCTCTCAACCGTGCCGTCAGAATATTAATTTCTGCCTAATTCATTCATTCAAACGTCAGAAATTGCATTTTTCAACAGATGGTATCAGCAGTGAAAGTATTGTTGTTTTTTTTCGATTTTTTGCACTGCGAGAATTTCACACAGTGACACGGTACTCTTCTTATATATAATGTCTGACGGTCTGAAACTTTCTTCTGAGGAAATATTTCGCTCTCGAACAAAACGTTTCATTCATGGATGGAAATACTTGAGAAAATGTTCAATTTGCGTGCGGATTGTTGATGTCGGGAAAAGGTCATGTCGCTTTAAATATAAATTTAGAAGCATTCGCTTACATGTTTAACAAATCAAAGAAACTTTACTTGCCAACTCGCTTTTTGACATGTTTTTACTGTTTCTTTTCCGGCAAAAGACAAGAAATTCTTAGACTGTCATACCTGGGAATGCGAGGATTTAAATTTTGCAGAGTAGCCTACGCCGTATATCGAAGATTTGGTGACACGTCTAACTGCATGCTGCAACGCAGGCTATTTGAAAACCGATCTTTTAAAATGAATGGAATGCTTGTTCCACTTCTGGTGCTAGCGTTATCTGCGTAGCACACTGGACCTAACAAACAATCTACCGCATATGAGTGTAGTTCCGACACTACACTAAAAATACAACTTCACACGAACTTCGCACAACTTCTGCGGCAAACAATTCGAGTGTTTTCTGGTTCACATTTCATCTTGAAGATGGCCGAGGAAGTGATAGCGGGAAAAAAGTTATTCAACGCTTGGCAGGCGCGAGAATTTTGCAACCCATTGCTTGAGAACATTCGATGACGTAACTTGACAAGCCCGTTCCCGTCTAATTTGCATATTCATGTCTACGGGCTTGTTCCACTTGACTGCGCATTATCTAGCAACTGGCCCGTAGCGTTCACTTTCCCTTCTCAAGTCAATGCATGAGTGTGGTGTAAACACTACACTAATGACAAATATGGCAACCGTACTGACAACTGATAAACAGTAGAAATATTGACCTAGCTTGTTCCTCTCGATTTTAGCATTGAGACTCTTTCAGGTTGCAAAATGCGATTTTTAAGCATTTTATTATTATTATTATTAACC
>NW_027557722.1:0-3106 GCF_052425735.1 Oculina patagonica
AGATAGTTCTGAAAGTACTTCAGTTAACATACAGCTATTTCAATAAACGTTGTCGGGTCAAAGCTAAAACCTAAAAGGCAAGACCGTAGGGCGTTTTGGGTATTCACTGCAAATTTACATATTTGTTTTTATTAAATGCACAAATTTGTATTTCTCAGGGAAGAATTCATCAGCTTGTTTTTCATTTCAGGAAGCCTTTCTGCAGCTTTACTTTCACTGTCTCCTTCTTTTAATTCAGTGTGGCTATTTGTGGCAGCCCACGCAGTCGTTCTTAGGGGCGATCGTGTTTCACTCCTCCCCACTAACGCCTGCTTAACTGAGGCCAACATTCCTTTCCCATTGTTTTATTCGCCTGACAACCTACCAATCACCATTGAGGTATTGTCTGTCGGTGAATAATTAAAATGATCGCGGAGATGCGGCATGCGGGCTTGAAGTACAGTATTTCACTTTAGTTATGCATTTTACGATGGCAAAAAACACCGGAAAAAATATCGATTGGAATAATTGAAGTGCTTTTTGTGCAACACTTTAATAAGGTCATCTGCTGGAAGGGTTAGAAGTTTTGGGAAAAGTGCAGTTGATCTTCCTCGCCTACATATATTCTAATCGACAATCTGTGAGAACATCAACAAAATATCAACACAGTGGATCTGCATTGCTCTTCAAAGAAGAGATCTCTAGTATTTCCGAGTTAATAAATCGAAGGGTAAAACAACAATAAACCGACCAAGTTGACGAACGTCGCAGAGCTTAGAAATAGTGAGCACAATAACATAATTCACCGCGCGGCCGGTGAATAAATGTTTTCATTCGGTGATATACTTGCTCTCGGATGATTCTCAAGGTTGAATATTGTGTTAAAAGGTTAGCTTTGTATTTTTTCCTGTCGATAATTTGACGGTCCTTCGATTTTATGGTTGCGAAAAATATTATTCCTTCGAGGAAACGCATTTAAAATGATAAATGAACCACGCACCAAATATATTTTCTCGAACGGCAAAATCCCAACGGAGCCAACGAATCGGTGAGACTGTCGAACAGCAAAGGACAAGTTTGATAAAAAGCAAGCTATTAACCGTAGCCAGCAAATTCAGAAATTGCTTTCATCTGAATGAATTTAAGCGAAACATCCTAAACTTGGAAGCACACGGTGCTAAACAGCTCTCTCGTTCTGCGAAGAGCGTCTTGCAGTCAAGGTCAAGGTCAACCCTCCGGATTTTAGTAGGTAAAATCTGATTGGCTTAGCGGCGGAAAGGAATGTTGGCCTCGGTTAAGCAGGCGTTAGTGGGAAGGGAGTGAAACACGATCGCCCCAAAGAACGACTGCGTGGGAGGCTAGGCTAAAAGCACCTTGTTTCACACGTTTGAAGAAAATGAAAACGTGGAAATTTGCGTTTGCCATGTCACTATATATTTTAGTATTCAACACGTGCAGTTACTCTCTTCTTCTACCCATACTGCCTTTCAGTCTTGTCTTTAAGCTTTCATGCAGACAACGTTAACTGAAATAGCTGTATATTGCTGCTGCCCAGAATTGTTCAAATATAACATCTCAAATATTACATCTCAACATTAACAGTCCTTTGCACATCTTGGCAAATACTGGACTTGTTTGACTTTCCAAACACTATCTGATTTCCAAACTTAAATTTTGTCCGGTTTGTTATGTGAATAATTTCTAAAAGGTCTACAGTGACCTTAATGAAAAGCCCAAAAATTTTTAACTGAGGTTTTGTCTATTTCTTTGGTATAAAAATAGTCCTTTTCGTTTGTTGCCATAGGAACGCATGTTTGATCTGGTGCCGGGAATGGAGTTGACTCCCACCAACCCCATGACTCTGAAGCCACATGCACTCAAATCACCGGCACAGGTGGGAGTTTTATCCTCTTTTGTTGCCAGATTTTTCATCGCATTAAAACAAAAAAAAAATTGAGAAATGAGAAAAAGAAGCAAAAGAAAAAATTGAAACAATTGAACAACAAAAAAAAGGCAAAAAAGTAACAAAGCCCAAAAGGTATTCAAGTCAATGAGACAGTGCCACACGTTTGACATTCAGAAAGTAGCATTAATATGTGTTAGGTGGCTTAATTTTTTCTTTCTGGTGGGGTGAGGAAGAATTTTGTTGGAAAAAGGCCTAAAAAGCCCCAATTGCTCAAGTGTAAATAAAGTATTGTATCATATCATATCGTTATTGGAAACACTATCTACAGGGAGCGGTGTTGAGCTCAGCCATCAGTATGGAATTTTTGGAGCTAGTCTTCACTGTACTGTCAGTGTTTTGCAAGGGAAATCTCTGTTTTCTCACCTTATAGCAGTGATGGAAATAATTTTGTCAGTACTCACCTTCTGGACTTAAGAACATCCAAAATATTCAATTTGTAGTCCCCAGAAGTATTGAGACTTGCCTTGGTGAGTGGGTGAGAGTTGTTTCCATACCTGAGCTAAACAAACGCACCCTATGAAGGTAAAAACGGTAACCTTGATTTAACACCTCAACTAAATTAAACAAGGTCTGTGGCTTAGCGAGGGTTGGTCCAGTAATAAATTGACGCCGCTGTGAGTACTTATTAAATGTAACTTTTTTGTTGTTCGCCGATTTAGGTTCTTGAGGATGTGTGTCAGAAGAATCAGTGGGGAAGCCCAGTGTACACACTGCACAGCACTGTGGGACCTCAGTGAGATATTCAGCTGTTTCTTCATAAGGTAAGCAAACAATCTGTGTTGAGCGCAGTCTGAACGATAATAATAATAATGATAATCAATTTATATAGCGCATTTTTCATATGTAATGTTCAAATGCGCTGTACACATACACAAAGGCCAGACCACAACACCGGGAACTTCGTGCCCTACTCTTTGCGAATAGTGTGTGGGTTCTTTTACGTCCCCTGTTATAAGACTGAAGATACAGGGAGACGGGACCTATGGTTTATCGTCCTTTTTCCGAGAAGACTAGAATGTCTAACCATTTGCAGATGTAATTACAAAGGCAGCACATTCTCCTCAGTTATTTTAAGACCCTGAGTGTTGGTCCGGTCTGGGGTTCGAACCCACGACCTCCCGCACAGCAGTCCGGCGCTCTACCAACTGAGCTAACCAGGCA
>NW_027557723.1:0-3053 GCF_052425735.1 Oculina patagonica
GGAAAAGCTTGCGTGAAAGACCCTTAAAATAATAAAGCTTTTCCATGACACACAAGATAACAAAATAACCCTTAAGATACACAAAAATCCTAGGAAATTCATATCAATTATCTTGCCGGCGGCGCCCAGCATATTCTATTATTATATTGTCTTCTTCATCTGGGGACGGGACTATTATGCCACAAGATATGATAGAAAATAATGGTCATTCCCGTCCCCTAAGGAAATAAGAGGTTAATGAAAGGGAAAAATGATCATAAAATACCAATTATTCCCTTAAGGCAGTTACCATAGAATATTTTACAGGATATGAGAATGATGTTAAGGATATAGGATGAGAAGAAGACCAACAGAATATTATTGATATCTTTGGAAGGGAATGGAGAATGGTGTAAAAGTAAATATTAATAATATAATATCAGATAATAATTCTCATTTCTTATTGTCCATTCTCCATTCTGGAAGCTATTGGTCATACAAATAACGGTTAAAATACTAATAAATTAAGTCTTTGGGCGTATCCTTCGTCAACCGCCTATTATTATTGTATCTTCTAAGTAATCTTGGATGACAAAAGTCCTAAGAAACTATTAATTCTGAGGGTTAATAATCCATGCCATTAATTTCCAATATCCTTCGTTTGTGGGCAAGGTGTCATCTTCTTAAAATCCTATAAAGAATTCTTGGAAGTTACTATTATTCTTTTATTTGGTTTTTGTAAGGCATAATATTAATAAATTAAGTCATCTTTGGAATAGCTATCATAATATTGACGGAAGTGGAAAGCCTCTCATTCTTGGACTTCCTCACGAGCAAACGAAGGTTGAAGTTGTAACCATTATTTTCTACTGTAAAATCCTTAAATAATAAATAAATATTACTTTTGTTTTCTGTTTCCTTTCATTTTTGTATCTTGTGCTCATATTTTTCTATTATTATAATATTATATTTTATTATTTATTAGTATTATATTATTTGTCAAGGCTGTAACTATTAATTATTTATATTTTTAATATCATTTATTAGTATCTTCCCGGGTATTTGCATAGAATGAATAACTTAAGATTTTGTATTTTATTATTTTAGGGATTTTAAGTGGAAAGCTTGCTAGAAATGAAAGATATTATACTTTTTAATGAATTTATTAATGTCACGTGCTTTCCACCTTAAGAAACGAGAATATGATTGAGATAATAATTAATTCCTTAAGAAGATAATATAATATTATAATGTAATTTATTAGTTACAGCACTTTATTGGTATTTTGGAGTTACTTTTCTATCCTCAAGTTCTTCTCGCCTTCAAAATCTGACATTATAAATACAATATATTATTTGTATGTCTTATTATTTTCTCTATCACATCTTATATTTGTATTATCTTTGCCTATTATTTTCATATTATTATTTTATTATCTTCATTCTCGTGTGTTAAGGCCCCTAGATTCAAGTGCCAAGATGCAAGCTGCCATCGTTCCACAGTTTATAATATTAGGATGTCCTAGCACACGAGCATGCCCCAATAGAATTATAATAGAATTTAGGATAATCTTTGTTGGAGCTACAGTGTGACCGCTAGTTAATAATGTGATGAGATTCTTTTGGAGATTAATGAAAGTAAATAGCTGTTATGGGCCCCAAAACCCCCTATAAACACAATAAAAATTAAAGTTTATTTTATTTCTTAGGGTTTTGGTAGGACGGTTCACCTTAAGATCATATAAAACTCGCCAGGATTGGAATGAGCCTCGCATGCATGTCAGGACTTTTTAGTGGATACAGTGTCCCATCCTAATAAGATAAATGAAAATATTAAATAATAAAGTGTGGAGGGAATGCTAGTGAGAAATGATAATAAAATAATACTTAATATTTATTTTGGGTAAACGGTTAGACTAGAAAGCTCCACAGAAAATAAGAGAGAAAATAATATTAAAATATCTATAAAATACAAATACACTATTATTCTCTCCATTCAGGTTCATTTTGTAAGCTATGATTTTAGGATTGTAAGTGCAGTGTATTAATAAATAATAGAGCTTCCAACACAGAATTAATATTATATTAGTATTTTGGGCGCCATATCCAATAATATTTTAAATAATTCATTCACAATGGCGCCAGAAGACGAATAACTTTAATATCTTATTTTATTTGGGTAAACTAGGATGTTGTAATCTCATATTTTATTCATTTCATTGAAGCGGCTTTAATATTAATAATACTTTTTCCTTTACAAAAGCCGCATAACATTCTATTATTAAAGCCTCCCGTGCCTGAATGGTTTAATTGGTATTTTGGTAATATTTTATTACTTACAATATCCTACAATCTTCAGGCGATTTCATTTATAATTGTCTCATCTAAGTTTTAAGGAGTTAACGGGTGCTCGCAAGATATGGATAACATAAGTTATTTTAATAGTCTTTTCTCTGTGAATGAAGTGTATTTTATTTGTATTTTAATAGTATTTTCCAAAGATTTCAATCATAATCCTTTTCTTGGAAGTCCTATTAATATTTTATTGGTATTTTCTTATTATTTTTGGGTTACATGTTACCTTCAATCCTATCATAACAGCCAATATAAATATAATATTTTATTATCTTCAGAGTTAGTCCGTCACGCCAGGCTTAACACATTAATAATTGGTCTATTCTCAATATTAATAGATTTTAAGTGTACTATATTCTCCTTACATGGATTAACTAAAATAAATAAATATTATGTTTTACTTTCTTATTGTCATTACACCTTTATTTATAATATTATTATTTATTATTATCTTTACCATAACATCCATTAAAAGGAAAAGAAAAGCATAAATTATTAATATTCTATTCTTTCCAGGCCCTCCACATATAAAAACTGGCATGCGAGATACAAAAATAATAGTGATTTTATATGAGATTACTAAGCTACACATTTGGTTGAAGAAGATTACATAATAATACATTTAAAATACTAATAAAAGATGAAATCAATTATTTTCTATAACCTTAGATTAACCAAAAAATATAGTATTTTAATGGCATTTATTAACTCAGAAATTAC
>NW_027557724.1:0-3050 GCF_052425735.1 Oculina patagonica
TCTTAAGGTCATTGCCCTGTATTGCATTGCGCATCCTTACTGCGCAGAATTTTACGGGTAATAAGCGTGCGCGAGCGCGCGCACATAAACAAAATGGCGGCTTTTTTCTATGTGGCTTAGTCCGCGAGAGAAGTAAATTGTTGCTTTCTCGTAAACGAGTCTGGTGACCTATCAATTTTTTCTCATATTTTGGGTGTAACGATAAAATTCTTTCTGTAAAATGAAAACAGATCAATTCTTGTGTTAAAAACGTGTACTTTGCTAGTACTCGCAGAGGAATTTTAAAGGAATTATATGGAATATTCATGGTCTTCCTGCTCCTAAATGAATCTGATGACCCCCCTTTTTATTTCAAAATTTAAGTTCCCTTAAAGTTATAAACCAGAAGGCGAAAGTTTGGTTAAAAAATTGTGTTCAGTTCTATTTCAGGGCAATGACCTTAACAGCTTAGGAGTTGATGGGTTAAACTAAATTGGAATGCTCACAGTGAGAGACTCATAGATTTAATTTTATACCTATTTCATCAGGAAGCTGTGTAAGATCATTTTCACCTACACTCAGATATGAAACATTGGTCAGATACCTGAAAAATATAATTTTATGATATGTAATTAATAATTATAAGCACGAATACAGGCTAGGACAGCCTGGTCTAAAATACAGTTGAATCTTGATAACTTGAATCCTCGATAACTCGACTGACTTATGGCCAATGCCCTAAGTGGGCATAGGGCCGGACATTCTCCTCCGCCATGCTGCACGGTCGCAGGCAGCCACTGCTGCCGTGTTCCACAAGCCAAAACCAAAAGCCTCTCTTTCTCTTTCGGCAGTTCTTCGCTAAGTCTCCCTCGGTCTGCCACGACTACGCCTTCCCTCTGGGGCCCATGTTTATGCCGTCTTGGGATGTTTGCCACAACTCGAACCTCCCGCTAACTCGAACCCCTCTAGGACGTTTTCTTACTCATTTTACCCTCAATAACTTGAACTCCTGATATCCCTTGAAGGTTCGAGTTATCGGGATTCAACTGTATATCCTGTAATACTACAGTGATAAACAGCAAACAAACATGCCCACCCTTCTAAATACACCTTATTATAGGAAATTAACGCTTCATGAAATTAACGCGAATTTCAAAAATTCGCGTTAATTTAAGTCGCGTTAATTTTTGTTCGCCGTTAATTTCCGCGCTGTTAATTAAGTGGAGCGTTAATTTCCATGACCTTAATTTCTATTATTTTGGCCCCAATTTCTCGATACAGTCCAGACGTCTTGACTCTTAGAAAAAGGCATAATTTCATCAAGGTGGAAATCTGCTTGATCACTAAAACTGTGAAGAATGCCCGAGGCGGTCAGATTCCTTTGTGTTAAAGTAAACTTGTTCATGTTGTCTCAACAAGTTCTTTCTTCCTTGTGTTCGTCACGTTAATTCCCTTCATTTTGAAATGTTACCCCTTCTCTCGCGTTAATTTCCTTAATTGGGAAGTAATTTTTCCTTCAATTCGCGTTAATTTAAGTCGCGTTAATTTCAAATACCTTAATTAACAGAAGCATTAATTTCCTATAATAAGGTAATACCATAATTACTATTGACTATCTGACACTTATTACCATAAATGACATTGTACATTACATGCACTTAATAACAGTTATTATTTTTATTTACCCTATTGATTTAGGAAGAGTAGTAAGATTGTTTGACTGCAAAACTAGTCGCTCTAGACTCCTCAGAAAAGCTGAAAAACAAAATAAAAACATGCAGTTTATTTTAATTATAATTGTTTAAAAAAAGTCGAGTACTCAAATTTTACGTATTTCTTCTTGTTGTTCGATGGTTGGAACGATCGAAACATGTCTTGCAAACTAAAAGTTGTTGTACATTTTTTAAAAATAGTAGTTTGTCTGCTTTTATCCAGGCCATTTCTTCTTGTATCCATACCAATTTCATTGGGAAGCAATTCCAGTCGGTTTTCTTCCAAGTCTAGCACTCGAAGTTTCTTCAATTCTCCCAAACCCCTAGGCAGTCTCTACAAAATCAGATGGCACTGTTACCAACATATAATAAAGCAAAGATGGCTCTAAAACCATAACAACCTTAAATTAAATGATTAATTATATAGCAGTCAGTAAATCTTATATTGTCAGCACAGCTATTTTTCCTTAATTTCTGGGAACTGTCCAATTTGGAATTAAATTTGGATAGTTTCAATTAGGACTTTTAGGTAAAATTCACTTTCTGTCCAATTTAAGATAAATTGGACAGTTTCGTCTCAGCCAATCAAATCGAAGAAAAACAACATGTGACGGATATTAGCCAATTAGCACAAAGCATAGCGTCGGCCCTGTAACCTTGTCCTGTTTTAGTCGACAATGGCGGAATTTTATAGAGCAAGTTTGCTACGTTTTTCTATTCCTTTTGAGCTTTTCAGCAATAGAAACAACAAAGAGAAATTTTCTACGTTGTCAGAAGAGGAGCTAGCTACACTAAGAAGCAAAAACCAAGAGCAAAACACCTCCAATAGTAGAAAACTTGGGTGACGTAAGTGCAGCGAAGCGAAGCAAGAAATCTGTCAGATATTCATCGCCATGAGGCATGAGCTAGATGCAATTCTTTGTCGTTTTTTGGTGACACTCGAAAAGAAAAGACAGCGATGAAGTACCAACGTTATGGTGGAAAGGAGTATGTCAGATTCAAGAAGTTGTTAAGCTCTTCGGACACTTTGTTTACGACTTTCATTGATTGATGAAAAGTTTTCACTCACTTTGTAGTGAGTTGCATGTGCTGTGTTATGCCTACTATTGTTGAATGCTTTTCCCGTTCTGGACATAAGTTTATTGTTTTTGCTGGATTGACTGACTACAAGCTATATAATTAATATAGTTACCGGACTAGCATGCTTGTCCAATTTTTGAAATAATTAGATTCAAAAGGGGCCTCTGACAAGAAAAATAAGACTCGTACTACGGCCTCACTCCAATTTTGGCTGCCCTCGGAATTTTTTTCATCAAATTATTTCCCAAATTGGACAGCATGTAGTCCAATTACGTATAC
>NW_027557725.1:0-3005 GCF_052425735.1 Oculina patagonica
AAAAACAGCGTTTTCAACCTGAGATGAGAAGGTTTTGTCATTTCCTCACTGGAACACCGCATTCTAGCAATTTTTAGCAAAGTAAAGGAAGTTTGTTGGAAAATAGTGTTTTCAGCTCGAGATGAGAAGGTTTTGTCATTTCTGCTACTGGAGCACCACATTCTCGCCGTTTATAGCAAAGTGAACGAGTTTGTTGAAAACAGGTTTTCTACCTGAGATCAGAAGGTTTTGTCATTTCCTCACTGGAACACCGCATTCTAGCAATTTTTAGCAGAGTGAACGAGTTTGTGGAAAATAGTGTTTTCAGCCCGAGATGAGAAGGTTTTGCCATTTCAGCGCTAGGAGCACCACATTCTCGCCGTTTTTGGCAAAGTCAAGAGTTTGTTGAAAACAGCGTTTTCAACCTGAGATCAGAAGGTTTTGTCATTTCCTCACTGGAACACCGCATTCTAGCATTTTTTAGCAGAGTGAACGAGTTTGTGGAAAATAGTGTTTTCAGCCCGAGATGAGAAGGTCTTGCCATTTCTGCACGGGGGCACAACATTCTCGCCGTTTTTAGCAAAGAGAACGAGTTTGTTGGAAAAACAGTGTTTTCAACCTGAGATTAGAAGGTTTTGTCATTTCCTCACAGGAGCAGCACATTCTAGTAATTTATAGCAAATTTCAAGAGTTTGTGGAAAATAGTTTTTTCAGCCCGACATGAGAAGCTTTTTTCATTTCCGCACTGGTGGACCACATTCTAGCCGTTTTAAGCAAAGTGCAAAAGTTGGTGAACAACAGCGTTTTCAACACCGAGATCAGAAGGTTTTGTCATTTCCTCACTGGAACACCGCATTCTAGCAATTTTTAGCAAAGTGATTGAGTTTGTGAAAAACACTGTTTTCAGCTCGAGAAGAGAAGGTTTTTGTCATTTTCTCACTGGAACACCGCATTCTAGCAATTTTTAGCAAAGTCAAAGGAGTTTGTGGAAAATAGTGTTTTCAGCCCGAGATAAGAAGGTTTTGACATTTCTTTACAGGGGCACCACATTCACGCCGTGAAGTGAACGAGTTTGTTGAAAACAGCGTTTTCAACCTGAGATGACACGGTTTTGTCATTTCCTTACTGGAACACCGCATTCTAGCAATTTTTAGCAAAGTGAACGAGTTTGTGATAAATAGTGTTTTCAGCTCGAGATGAGAAGGTTTTGTCACTTCTGCACTGTGGCACCACATTCTCGCCGTTTATAGCAAAGTGAACGAGTTTGTTGAAAACAGCGCTTTCAACCTGAGTTCAGCAGGTTTTGTCATTTCCTCACTGGAACACCGCATTCTAGCAATTTTTAGCAGAGTGAACGAGTTTGTGGAAAATAGTGTTTTCAGCCCGAGATCAGAAGGTTTTGACATTTCTTTACAGGGGCACCACATTCACGCCGTGAAGTGAACGAGTTTGTTGAAAACAGCGCTTTCAACCTGAGTTCAGCAGGTTTTGTCATTTTCTCACTGGAACACCGCATTCTAGCAATTTTTAGCAAAGTCAAAGGAGTTTGTGGAAAATAGTGTTTTCAGCCCGAGATAAGAAGGTTTTGACATTTCTTTACAGGGGCACCACATTCACGCCGTGAAGTGAACGAGTTTGTTGAAAACAGCGTTTTCAACCTGAGATGACACGGTTTTGTCATTTCCTTACTGGAACACCGCATTCTAGCAATTTTTAGCAAAGTGAACGAGTTTGTGATAAATAGTGTTTCCAGCTCGAGATGAGAAGGTTTTGTCACTTCTGCACTGTGGCACCACATTCTCGCCGTTTATAGCAAAGTCAACGAGTTTGTTGAAAACAGCGCTTTCAACCTGAGTTCAGAAGGTTTTGTCATTTCCTCACTGGAGCACCGCATTCTAGCCATTTTTAGCAGAGTGAACGAGTTTCTGGAAAATAGTGTTTTCAGCCCAAGATGAGAAGGTCTTGCCATTTCTGCACGGGGGCACAACATTTTCGCCGTTCTTAGCAAAGTGATTGAGTTTGTTAAAAACAGCGTTTTCAACCTGACATCAGAAGGTTTTGTCATTTCCTCACTGGAACACCGCATTCTAGCAATTTTTAGCAAAGTAAACGAGTTTGTGAAAAATAGTGTTTTCAGCCCGAGATGAGAAGGTGTTGTCATTTCTGCACCGGAGCACCACATTGTCGCCGTTTATAGCAAAGTACAAGAGTTGTTGAAAAACAGGGTTTTCTACCCGAGATCAGAAGGTTTTGTCATTTCCTCACTGGAACACCGCATTCTAGCAATTTTTAGCAAAGTAAACGAGTTTGTGAAAAATAGTGTTTTCAGCCCGAGATGAGAAGGTGTTGTCATTTCTGCACCGGAGCACCACATTGTCGCCGTTTATAGCAAAGTACAAGAGTTGTTGAAAAACAGGGTTTTCTACCCGAGATCAGAAGGTTTTGTCATTTCCTCACTGGAACACCGCATTCTAGCATTTTTTAGCAGAGTGAACGAGTTTGTGGAAAATAGTGTTTTCGGCCCGAGATGAGAAGGTGTTGTTCGCACGGAACACCGCATTGTGCGTTTTAGAAGAGGAAAGGAGAAGAAGGTTTTGTCATTTCCTCACTGGAACACCGCATTCTAGCATTTTTTAGCAGAGTGAACGAGTTTGTGGAAAATAGTGCTTTCAGCCCGAGATGAGAAGGTCCTTGCCATTTCTGCACAGGGGCACAACATTCTCGCCGTTTTTAGCAAAGTGAACGAGTTTCTTAAAAACAGTGTTTTCAACTTGAGATTAGAAGGTTTTGTCATTTCCTCACAGGAGCAGCACATTCTAGTAATTTATAGAAAATTTCAAGAGTTTGTGGAAAATAGTTTTTTCAGCCCGACATGAGAAGCTTTTGTCATTTCTGCACTGGGGGACCACATTCTAGCCGTTTTTAGCAAAGTGCAAAAGTTGGTAAACAACAGCGTTTTCAACACCGAGATCAGAAGGTTTTGTCATTTCCTCACTGGAACACCGCATTCTAGCAATTTTTAGCAG
>NW_027557726.1:0-3083 GCF_052425735.1 Oculina patagonica
TTAAGTAATCATTAGTTGTTATTCTTACATGCTAGCCATTTTACAGGAAATGTCGCAAAGGTCAAGTTTAGACTTTATTTATCGCAGACTATATATCTGTCACTTTGTTTTACACGTTGGTGAGTTATAAATATATATAAAAAACCCTTCGCCGATATGTACTGAAGTTTATTTCAGCGTTTACAGACGTAGATTAACTTCCATTAGTGAATTTTCGAACTCTATTCCAATTATTGTCGAGTCGTAAAAAAATAAAACAAGGAAATATGGCGGAAACGAACTTCCGACCTGAAAAACCATATGACTGGCGGGAATTTGAGCTGTACTGAGTTGGTTTTGTCACGTACGCATCAAATTCAAAGCTTTTTCGATGAATCGTCTGCAAAGTTTTGTCTCTGGCCATTTTTGCAGCTCCAGCAATGTTTATTTTCCCTCACTGATTCACCTCTGTGGGCTACTGTACTTAATGCTGGTGAAGGCTGCTTGATGTAAGTGTTTTTCTCCTTTATTTTATTTAAGTTATATGAACAATTTCAGGCGGAAAAATTAAACCGTCAAGTACCTTTGTAAGCTGCGATGTGTTCGGCGCGAAAGCGAGAGGTCTTCGCGCACCGAGATTAAATTTGTCAATTAATACATTTTTTTCTGTCGAACGTCTTTTTAAAGATTCCCCAGTTTAAAAATTCCCGCTTTTAAGAATTCCCCATTTAAATTATTCCCACTTTTAAAAGATTCCCCATTTTAAAGATTCCCGCTTTTTAAAGATTCCCCATTTAAAAAATTCCCGCACCCAAAGATTCGCTATTTTAAGAATTCCCGCGTTTGAAAAATTCCCCATTTTAAATATTCCCGCTTTTTAAGAGTCCCGCTTTTAAAAATTCCCCATTTAGGAGATTCCCTTTTTTAAAAATTCCCGCTTTTAAATATTCCCCATATTAAAAAATTCCCGCTTTTAAAGATTCCCCATTTTAAAAAATTCCCGCGTGCAAAAATTGGCTAACCTTTTCCCCATTCCTGGAACGACAGGGGGCGATTCGACATTCCCTGTTTTAAAAATGGCCCTCCCATGAACCGGATATTTTATTAGGCAGATCGGTAACGAATAACATGACATAACGAATAACACTGAAGGTAGCTGACACCAAAAGTGCCCCCGCTCTTTTGATCATATCTGAAAATGAATAGGAAATGGAAACTTGTTTATTGTTTATATTTTGAGGCTGTATGTGAGAAGCACAGGAACTTAATGCGGTTTAGTGCATAATTAGTAACTATGCTCTGATAGTGATCAATACAAGGTTGAGTGAATATCGCATCTAGGTACTGAGCGAGGCGATGATGAAACGTGAAAAGTTGAAAAATATAACTTATTTTGATTATTCAATATTTATTCCTCTTTCCATTTTAAAAATACTGAGCTCTCTTAATTTTGTAATAACGACGATCAATATTTTGAGCTTTTACAAAGTAAAGCTTTAATTAAATAGATTCTGTTACTATGGAAATACGTTACAAAGCTTTAACTGCTGTGAAACAGATTGATTTATGATTGCTGGATTGAAAGATTGCAAAATATAAAAAACTTCCGTAAAAAGTCTAAATACGAAAGTTGGAGGTAACGAACAACGAATTGTTAAATTCGCTAATTTGATTTGTTCGATAGTTTCCGCTGGTAAAAGTGCTGGAAACGTGTCGGCGTTTTGTCGTATTCGATTACAATAAAAAATTGCAAAACATTTTTGTGAAAAAGAACTGGGAAACATGCAGTGATCGTACGAAAAAGCATAACGACTTGCAAAATATTTTATACGTAAAGCAATACTTAACACAATTTTGATTTTACACATTTTCGCTGACCGACATGTTGGAGTAATTATGCGAAAAAATTGAGAAGTCAATTGAACAAAAAATCGCCCGGTGTTTAAGCTAAAGCGTGAACAAATATAACTCGAGAAAATAGCGTTTAGAAAAATCTATTAGCCTGCGAATACAGCCGCTTCTCATTCAAGTCCCTCAACGAAGAATGAGAGACGGCTGTATTCACAGCTAATAATCTATCTGCTTGATTTGTTCGTTTTGTCCGGTCACCTCCTGGAGAAAATGTTCACGTGGAGCGCTCTTCGTTGCTGGACGCGAATGAGAGGGAGCTGTATTCGTAGGCTGCGAATTTCTGCTAGAAGTGCAGCGACCGAATACAAAAGCCTAACTAAAAGATCAAACGTTCTCAGCAAGCATCGCTTTGGATGTTTGTTCCTGACCGACAAAAGCTAGAAAATTATATGCAAGTCTGCCGATGTCACGTCGGCTCTTCCGGTTAGCACATCATTCTAATTAGCTTTCATAACACCACGCATTATACGTCATCATTACCCGATACTATTTGCGGACAAAACCTGTTGTGACGTCATCATTACCCGATGCTAGCTAGCGCGCTCACTTCAACCAAATCCGAGATTTTTTCTGGCTTCTGACTATATGGACTGTATTTTCCTGGTTATTTCCTCTGTATTTTCCTTATGTAACTGCTTATACGCGAGGAGACACTATAATACCTCCTCGGGCTTTGGCCTCTGAGCCGGGGCCCTGCGGGGGCTAACCAACGACGGTAACGCAACGAATGTCACCACGAGCCGCAGGGGTTGCCAAGGAGGCGACAAAAATCTTGCAAAACTTTGAATAACTTCAGAGCTACAATTTCTCAAGCTGCTTAATGCGTCTCGTTGATTACTTGGTGAATAATAAAACAATTATCCTACTCGAATAATCCGTGAATTGTCGTCTAATTTTAGCTTAACTCGACACAACGACACTCGTCTGTTAATTATCGAATGACATTCCGCGTGATTTGGCAGAAACGGACACGCGGCGAAAAGTGTCGCGTCCCGATAAGCATAAAAAGTTGTCTCCAATTTTTACTGTTTGTTTAATTAAAGATTACCTTGGCAGATCTTATAAAGGTTATTAGCACCTTCCTCCCTAATAACGAAACAAACATGTCCAAGTATACACACAAAGAAGTTTACAGAAAAAGAGAAAAAGTCGTAACAAAAAGGCTGACCTTTAGAAAGAGAAGATCTTATTAT
>NW_027557727.1:0-14230 GCF_052425735.1 Oculina patagonica
ACTGTACGGAAAGACATGTTTGAACCGCAAAAAGAGGCATTTGAAGAAGTCGAGGATGTTAAGAGCAACTGTCCCGGTAGTCGTTGATGTATTTCAGTGAAACAAGTCAAAAGAAAATCTTTGTAACAAACATAACATTCGACAGTCAGTCGCCATGACAGTCGCCTTATTCGTGTTGGCGCGCGCGGGTTTTGACCGCGCAGTCGCGGGTTTTGAACGCTGCTTATTGACACCAGCACGCCAGCTGACACTGCCCAATGAAACGTCAGGGGCATTATCATTCCCAACGAAGGCGAAAAGTTGTATTTCAGTCTTCTAAAGCCTCAAGCACGGTAAGTTACAATTTGTTCCGTTTGTTACACGCTGTTTAAGCTATAGAGAGCTACATTTCATTTCAAATTCAAGGCTGATAAATACAATCGTACACGTGGTCCGAAGGTCTCCGTTTAAAGTATTTTGGTGTTACCGTGTAGTGACGGTTTTGAAAGTAAACCAGAAGAAAGCACCGCGTGAACAAGATCTAAGTAAGATTTCCGAAGTGCATCATGTGGTTCGCACGAGCTTCAACGGTTTATCCTTTCTAACTAGATCTGTTTTCAGGCAAACGCGCGCTTCGCCAAACACTGGTGATACATATCTTTGTAAAATGTAGTTCAACTGTCAAGGATCATTTGCTATTTCTAATTCGTTTCTCGCCTGGTTTTCTCATCTTCGCAGGTTGTGTGCTACAATAAACGGATCGAACAGTGTCCCAAGATTCAGGAAATAGCTTGCAAGTGAGTACAGAGAAATCATAATATCACTAGTGTTAAGAAATAACGTGAATGTTTTATTGCACTTTTATAAAACATTTCCTATTCTCTGCCCTAGTGTCTTCAGGTAATTTAAGATGTAGTAAATATTATTTCACATTTTCCTTTTTGAAACATTGGATTAACACTTTGCGCATTTAAACCATGCACGAAAGCTGGAGTGCCTCTTGTTTTTGCTGTTCGCATTGGTGCTGCTGCCTTCTTTGATATACAAGTAGCAGCTCTTCCATTCGAAATTGTTCCGGTGTATTGTCGTTGACTTCAAGACCTAACAACAAATCAGAAAAACAAGAAATATTACTTTACAACCGCAGCAAACAAGTCGAGTAAACTCTCCCCTTGTATAGTGGATCACCTCAAATAAAAGATAAATTTGAGGCGATTTTCCAAAACGATATAATACCAAAGATCCTTGGAGGGTCATATAGGTCTGTAGTAAAGATAGATACTTCCTAAAAGTTCAGTAAATTAAAAGTCGTACCAAAGTTTGTTAAAAAGTGAGATTAACGCTCATAACCTCTTGAACTGTAGGCTTTCCATTTCTAAGCGAGTTCGATCTTTAAAAAGATCAAACTCGGGATCTCTCTTGAAGGAAAACTACAAGTTGTTTAAAAAATTCAAGAAACTGAAACGCCCCTAACCCTTTTATGTTTCCAGTTTGAAATGGCAACTCAAGAAGAACAGAGGTTCCTTGACGGCCTCCTTACAAATGGTGGCATCAAGCCCAGCTTGGAAATCGTGGAAATGGTGAGTTCTATGAGGATAAAATATTTACAAATTGAAAAAAAGGTCGTTCTAAACAAATTTGATACCACGTGCTTTCAAAGCGCATACGAGTTTTGCTTTCACTAAAAAATAATGCAAGTTTAGTTCATTTTCTAATTCGGTGGACCAGTAGAAAGTTTTGGTCGTGAAGTTCGACTGACATTTTACTTCAAGAACAAAACATGGAAATTCGCGTGTTGAGAGGCAAATTCCGCGCAAAAATGTCAACACGTGGAGATCAATCAGGCGTGGAGGCACGCACATTTACGGGATTTACGCAATTACCTCTTAAAGAAAAATTGACGAGTAAACAACAGCAAAAGGGAAAAATTTATAGATCTACATTCTAAATTACTTACTTCCGGGTCCTTGACGACAGTGAAAACTCGCATTGACATCCTTTTCTTTCATCTTATACTGACAATTAACACCACTGCCTCAACAGGATTTCCACCGGTCTGGAATCACAGACAAAGGAAAAAAAGTTGAACAGTGCACAGAGCAGAACGATGTTCACTTCCACACCGCGTAAGTAACCTAAATAACAAAACAACTCCAGAACCAATTTTTCCAAACATAAATCTAGACTACAGCAGATCCTATTTTCCAACTTGTATCGTCTTGTCTCTGACGCACCCGTTAAAAACGGCCACGCGTTCTTTGCTACTAGCTTGAAGATCTTAGGCATTAAAATGGACAGTCCGAAGTCTAACTAAACGAATTTAAAGACTATAATTCGCCTCACGACAATGTATAACGCAACAATTACAAAAAGAAGAAAAGGCATTAATAGTGAAGAAAGTTTTGATTTGAAATCCTTTTCGTTTTCAGGACCTGCTGGACAGAATCCCGTCCATGTATGCATCTGATGTCAGCTGCTATTCTGGTGCGTAGCTATTTATATAATGACATTTACAGAGAAGGGATAAACTGAGTACCCTATTTACTCAAATAAGCGCCGCCCTGGAATAAGCGCCGCATTTGGGCCAAAAAAGTTAATAAGCGCCGCCCCTGAATAAGCGCCGCAGTTCCGATGCGGCGCTTATTCAAGGAATTCCATTCAACTAAAAACAGCACCACAGAGCAACTCTAAAGCAAACTTGGACATTTCTTTGCATCAAAAGCGATGTTTAGCAGTTCAAAGTGATTGTTTTACCGCTCGTCCATTAGTTTTCTATCCAACATTCTTACAATATGTAGTTTTGTAAATGTTGTGAAGGCTGCGGACTTTGCCAGGATAGCTAGCACCACTTCTCTCTTCAGCAAGAAACTAATACTGACAATTAAAGGACTCTATTTTCAATTGCTGTAAAAGATAAGATTCTTTGTGGCGTCCAAATTTTAAATAAGCGCCGCCCTCAAATAAGCGCCGCCCTCGAATAAGCGCCGCACTTGAGGCGCGAAAAATTTAAGCGCCGCGGCGCTTATTCGAGTAAATACGGTAACCTCACTTCAAGGGAAAAAGCCGAAGCGGGAAACATATTAGCTCTAACGACAAATACACAACACATACCCTGCGACACGATTTTCTCAAAAATGTTGACCACACAGGGGCATGCGTACATAATTAACATTTTTGCTAGGATGAAATGGCCGAACGCACCAAAGGGCACCGACTTGCTGTACAACAACAGTCCAGTTCTGCAAATTGTAGAAGGGGAAAGCTCGCTTATGTCATGTGTTACACCTCTGGTTGACGATGAATATTAGCCCATAAGCACCAAAAATTAAACCGTCAATTCATTTCTTTCCAGTTTCTATATTTTTGACATAAAAAGGAAATATTTCAATGTTTTACTGATCAAGTCTTTACCTCGTAATCCACAAAGCTTATGGAGTTTGTCATCAGTGTCAAAGGGGCCTTTCCCGCTGTCATCCTCTCCGCCGTCTCATTTCATGTCATCTTTTTTGCAGATGCCTGAAAGCGAAAACATTCCGATCAGGACACGTAGAAACATCCCAGCTGAGGGAGACGATCAAACCTTACTTGGCTGTTAAAGTTCAAGCTTATAAACTATTTATTAGTCTCTGTTACGAGTCTCTCTTAAAAATTAGGGAAGCTAATACGATGTTCATTGTGTAAATAGATTCGACAAAAAAAAACTTGTATAGGACTTTTTAGAACAACAGTGGCAGTCAAAGTTGTCAACAAGGTTACCTTTTTTTCGCAAGAAGGATTAATTTAAACAATTGTATAGCAGGATCTGTTAATTGGGTATTTCGGTGACAAATAAGGACATAAATAAAGGAGATTACTTGG
Organism: Oculina patagonica; assembly: GCF_052425735.1. Lineage (NCBI taxonomy): Eukaryota > Metazoa > Cnidaria > Anthozoa > Scleractinia > Oculinidae > Oculina > Oculina patagonica. The sequence continues at coordinate 3,838 of NW_027557727.1, forward strand.
TAATGTATTACGGTATGAAGTTTATCGTCAACATTTCATAGACCAATGCGGTGATGTTTATTTATGCTATTTACCACCAACAGCAATTAAGAACTATTTCAAAGTACAAGTTCCTTTCCATATCCAGAATACCGCTAGACTGCAAAACAGTCGTTTTTTCTCTAAAGTCGTTGGAAAAAGCGCCTATCGAAGGCGCGAAGCGCCGAACGTTGAGGCGCGAAGCGGCGATCGTTTTCGCGAGCCTCGCGCTGCGTCTCTCTCCAGTCTCACTCACAGTTTTAATAATGGCTCCAGACCTCTCCCTTTCGTTCGAAGACCGAGCGCGTTCGCAAAAAGATACGACTGTGTTGCAGTCTAGAATACCGCGTACCATAATTCTCACTATGTATAATAAACACTTAATGACTGGTCCCGAGGGAAACAGTTAATTTTTTTAGATAGAATCCCGTGATTCTCAATGTTTCCCGAGAATCTCAATGCTTCCTGTGTGCATAGCGTGAAAGTACTTTGTAAGTAGTCAACTTGTTGGAAATCAGATTGGTTTCTTGAGGGAAGTGACTGACTTGAACCCAGCTGGTGTAGCAAGACTCTTTATTGATTTTATTTTACACTTTATTCTTTTGCTTTTAATTCGAGGTAAAAAAAAATGACACCAATAAGACTCGAAACCAGGACGATAGTTCACCTAGCGAGTAACATATCCACTCGACCACCGACGAAAACTACCAAATTCTTCAAAATTTCACAGAATTTTATTGCTACGAAACCTTTCTGAAATAGGACGCAATTCTCTGCCTATTTAAATATTCACTCTCTTTTAATAGCTGGACGTCTTAAGTTTACTAAAAGTTGCAGTCACTCACTGCGTTCAACAAGTTATTGATTATTGATCTCTTGTGAACTGAACGGAACGGAATTGTACATGTTTAGTATTTCATATGCACGCATCACTGACCCGACCACCGACAGAAAAAAATAACATTAAAAAAAACCCACATCGTATCAGCGGATTTATCGACGGACGAATGTCAATTTCCAGAACGACTGTTTCACAATGATCAAGAGTGATTTAACTTCCTTTACATACGACATTCAGGAAATGTGAATTATTTATGCGATATTCATCACTTATATTATCAACATAGAGATCAAGAATGTAGCATATATTCGTTTCGGGTCTAGTTTCAACTGTTTCTTCATGGCTATAGTGCACATTCCAGATGGTATTGCTTAAGACAAATCGGGTTATTTAATCAAAATAAATAGCTGACCTTTACTAACTGAATGACAGCAGAAGACAAAAGGAAATCGAATATTAGGGTCATCCATAAATATCCAAATAAAGCTTAAAATACCGCGTTAACCAATCACGAGAGGACATTTTGTACCACATTACCCAAGTATCCGCATGATTCTTGCCTGTTTCCAGCTAAGGTCACGATTTCGAATACTATATTCAAAACCTGGTTTCACTGGTGAGACATCCTCGCGACAATCTCGTTTTGTTTCCAAATCTATGGCTTTTATGGCTTTTATCAGAGATTTGTTGGTCCTGCCAACTGCTTTTGGCCCTCACTTGATCTATCTACACTCAACGGAAAGAGAACGCCAAGATCAAGATGCTTTTTCACGGGTAACTAAACACAAAGCGGAAAACGTATCTCAATAAATAACAAAGACGCTTCTGACAATTTTTGGGGAAAATCTTGCCACGATGCTGAGAACTAGGAGGTAACGTATATTAGTAAGTTACATATGTGATTGGCAAAATCTTCGATCTAATCTTATCTCCAGAGGGAACATCAGTGGTCGGGAGACCAGATCTTCTTCGCAGCTTAACATACCGCTTTTTAAGACCAAGTCGGGACAACGATCTTTTTATTACAGAACTGTTACTTTATGGAATGCGCTGCAACCTCATTTTAAATTGAGTGAATCCATTATTATTTTTAAACGCAAAATGAAATCTTATCTTTTAAATCAGTTTTTAATGTCATAAACTCTACACGTGATTTTTATAGTTTTAGCAATTATTTTTTTTAGATAATTTTTAGCATTTTTAAGTATTTTTATTATATCATTGTAAATAATTTTTATAGCCAATTTATTATACTTATTCTCTTTTTTTTTTCATTGTCCCTGAAAAGCCTCCATGGGGAGAGGACAATAAAATTTGTATTTGTATTTGTAACGATAACTTTTTTGGACAGTTAGGTTCAACTTTGTACTTGCTTCGAAATCACGTTTGTTCATGATGTCTCACATTTTTAAAACCCACAAAACGTTTCGAAATAGCATCTAACCATCGTTTCTATTACTACACGTTACTTTTTACAATAAAGTTGACGCTTACTTATGGGAAATGATTGATGTTCTTTTCAAACAAGCGAGTTACGGCCACTTACGATAGCTAACAACAAACTTTATTCTTCAGATACGTCGTCCTCACGAATGATCACCCAAATCAGCCCACTAGGGTGCAGTGACTGTGACTGATTGTATTTCAAACAAAATGAGTGACCTGACGTACAAAAGACACTTGGACTGGTCGAGGCACAAAAGAAAACAAAGAAATGAAAACAAATCAAGAGCACGACAGACGTTATTCCGCACATCAAGAATAGCCTAGAAACTATCGGTCAAAGTGGACTCAGTGGATATTAAAGAGCTATGTCACGATATTTTAGGTCATCTTTCTGATTAATTAAAAATCGAATGAAAACTCAAAATAACAGTTTTCTAAAGAAGAAAAACACCAACAAAGTAATAAAAAATCGAAAAAAACAAGGGTGGTTTCGACTGACGAACATTTAGACACATTTTGATCGACAAACTTGCCATTTTTTTCAAGATGCGCTGTCCGCTGTCCGTGACGTAGCTGCTTTAAGAAAACAAGGATATTGTCGCCGATGCAGCTTTGTAACAAGCTTGGAACTAATCCATGTGGGTCCTATAATGAGCTGCTGCTTTTATCTCTCTGTCTGCTTGAAAAACTATCGAAACTGTCGAGTCCATTTCTCTAAGTTGGTCCCTCGAACTTGAATCATGACGTGACAGACGTGACATGCGTGTATTGCGAGTGGCCTGGGGCTAGAGTTCTCCTTTTTTGCACGAATCCCGGGACGAATTACAGACACGGAGAAGGTCCATGAGGTATCATTTCGAAAAGAAAAAATCTGCCTGGTCAAGGTGAGACGGCAAAACATATCACTTAAAAACTTGTTTAACTCTTAGTTACCTTCAACTATGCATTTAATAGCTCACAACACGGATATCATAATTTTTTACTGATGTATTCTAGTGGCCATTTTGATTCCAACATCGTGCAATTATTTTATCAGCAGAATTTGGCAAATATTTAACTTCTCATATGACTTCTTGGGGCTTTACAACAAAGAAAGTAAAAGACCAATATCATGCGGTTCAATCCTAGACGTAGCAGACTCAGAGCAGAAAATATACGCAATGATCGCTGCTTGTTAAATGTAGAGTAACACGAACGAGTTAAGTCTTTATAGTTGCAAGTTTCACCATTCTTGTGCACAGATTTTTTCCTTTATTTGACTATGAACAAATAATTAGAGGTGAAATTAAGACAACATAGTACTAGATCGTACAAAAGAACTTGCTTGGCATTTTTCCTGCTGTTGGTTTACTTTAGTGGAGCGAATTACCCCGTGTATTTTCTCCCTTAACAAAATACAGACAATCCAGGGCCCATCCATGAATTTTACATGTTAGTTGTTGGTGTTAGATAAGCACAATTTCAAATATTGATATTTGTAAATATTTATACTAGATTACAGGTTAATAACTTCCCCAGGGGGGTACTCCGGCTTGTAAATGACGGGGATGATCGAATGGAGGCAAAACTCAGGACCCAAAAAAAATCCCTTAGTCTTGCGACATTACCCAAAAAAATCCCTTGCAAGAAATAACCCCCCAAAAAAATCCCTTGTCAAATTACCCCTAAATTGCCAGGAGGGCAGTAATCTAACGCAAAGAAAACCATAAAAAGTAAACGCTCGTGTTTGTTTATTCATCATACCATAAAAACGCCAAGGCCGTGCCAGGGCACTTTAGTTCGTTTTTAATAACCAAAAAAATCCCCTTTATTAATCAAGTCACCCAAAAAAATACTTGCCAGATTTTCCAACCCAAAAAAATCCCGTAATCGAAAATTTCAAACCCCAAAAAATCCTTCGATCATCCCCGTCATTTATAAGCCGGAGTACCCCCCCCTGGGATAACTTCATATATAAAATTGTAAATATTTATATCAAATTTTAGATAATATCATCATCATCATCATCATCTAAACAACAAGTAGTCACTGATTATTTTGTTTTCCAGGATGGACCAGGGTGGACCTCCGAGTCCAATGGTAAGTTATCGACTACATCTGGATAAATTTCTTTTAAAAACATGCCAACTGACTTACTAATTTGAGGACAACTGACAACAGAAGACTGGTCCTCAAAAACTCCTCTTTCCTTATTTTTTATAATTAAGGAAAGAGGAGTTTTGAAATTTAACATTAAAATGTTAAATGCTATTTTAATGAGTGTCAATTTAATGTTGGAGTGGCCATGTCTGAAGAATGAAAACTGCTAGTAGACAAAAAAAAACATGTGTGGCAATGCATTGTAGAGTCATAAGTGACAACTGGTTTATATGAGTTGAAAGTACAGTAACTGTGAGTAAAAAAATTGAATTAGCGACATATACAATGTTCAGTAAGCTTAAGTATCGCAACCACTGTTGAGGTGAAAGAGCTAGTCTAGCAATTCCTTATCTTTTATTTTCAGGACACAAGTATGTATGAACAAGGTTCTAATGAAAGCGACATGAGTTTAGACGAACAGGAGGAGACAGAAGATGAGAAGATGGTAAGATTCAGAGCTCCACTGGATTTATTTACTACTTGAAGAGCATACAAACAAACTTAAGCCCAGAGTTCTGCCAAAGTGTCTCAAGTATATTTTAAAACAGCAGCTCTTTGCAACTGTTACATTGTCTTTCCACATACAATTCCATTTGAATTAAAAAAATGGCAACAAGCCACATGTCTATCTTCCTCTACTTTCATTTTACTTGGTTATTATGTAAGACTGATTACTAAACTCGAGTATCAGTTACTTACCTCACTCCATCAGTCCTATCGTGCTGGGTGCAATGAGGGGATTTTGCAAGTAAGCAAAAATACTAAAAAATACAAAAATAAAAGATTTGATTACTAAGTGCTTGTAAATATAAAACGCTGTAGTAACGAGTTGTAGGGTAAGTGACAACCAAAAACGAAAAAGTTAAAGAATAAAGACCAGACAGAAATATCTGCAAGTATTTCCATGCAGCACACTAAGCTTAGTTTTATGACTGTCATGCAGGTGAAAATAAGTGTAGCAAATCCTTATCTACTTTATCTCTATATTTTCAGGATACTGATGATGGTGAAGACGTGGATAGGTGAGGTTTAGACCTTTGCTGTTATTGTACATAACCACCACTGTCACAAAACATTTTACTTGAAATCGTAAAACTAATAATATCTATCCATAGTTCCAACGCCATTAAGCAGTGAGACAAAACGAGTCAACTGCATTAAACGGCACACCAAATCCAAAACAGTGTTATTTATGTGACCATTGCATCTCTTATCTAATATCAATAAAATTGCATCATTTTATTCCATAAAAATGTAAGTTTTGGACTGCAACCTTTAAAGTTTCTGCTAAAACAACTAGACTACTCACGCTCGTTTTCTATGAGCGATAGTCAATTCTGCTGTGCCTTGTTGACTATTTGCTCATAGAAAACTTGGGCTTATAGTCTAATAATAATGGTTGGGGTTGATTTAGAAAAATTAAGAGGACATATGCACAAATTTCAAACAAAAATGAAAATTCTTGGCAAGAGCCCTGTTATGGATTTCGCTCATTCTCTTACCATGGGTAGGCCTTAATATGAAATAAATCACAGTATACTTTGTTTGGCTAAATATCGATTTGTTTTCGAGAAAATCGATAATTCTAAAATCCAGCAAACTTGACGCTTTCGGAGCTCAAAATTTATTCCGAGTTTGTTAGCTTCGCGTCGTAAAATAAAGAACTCTGGAAGAAAAATACCTATTTAATATCGAAGAATAACATCAAATTAGTACGTCGAAAGCAATTTCTGCTCTTGAAGTCCTTTTATCTACAAAATATAATTAAATTTATTCGACACACTTTTGATTTTATTCAAAATAGGTCAAACTTATCGCTTTATTTAAGTATGAGCGAAGCGAAATAAATGGCCGAAAATTTGGTACTAGACAGATAAAAGATTGTTCTTTTCGATACTAAAAGGATTTCCTGGAGAATTGATTTAGTGCGATGCTTTCAGATCTCAAAGTTGCTTAAAATTCGTTAATTTAACCGACCGTGACATTGTTGATCTTATCAACATTATGTAAACAATCCACGCAAAGGTTAATTTTCCCCATGTGAACTTCAACTGAGTAAAATAAAAACATAGACTTGCTTACCGTGGTGTTCGCTGATACATTGTAAATCCTGTTTTCCTCATTTACGACAAAACCTAAGCCCTCGGCGAAGCTGTTATCCAATTTTCTTGACGCGCCATTTGTAACTGATTTACACGTCTTGAAGTGACAGTTCTTTTCCATGCATTCTTGAAAACAGTCCAGTCTTAACTAATCAGTGTAAACAGGAATACGAAGTACTTTGCTTTAAATCAACTTAAAGCTTAGCAGCAGTGGTAGATAAATCGATACGGCCGGCGAATCTTCGTTTCGAAAACCGCCATTTGAGATTTGTCGGCCCTTTGTCCTGCGGTATGCAGATAATTAATTCACACTTGAGTAACTTCCGGCACATGAAATCGACAACCACCGTGACCAGAAAGCACCCTGCTTTTTGTTGTATTGGTTGAGGCATTATTTTTATTATTTTAACTTAAGCTCTCAATGAAAAACTTTTGGGCTGAACTTGTAATTAAGTTTCACTTCAGTAAGCCACCGTTCGAGAGAGTTGTTAAATGGTTGCATGAAAGCGCTTTTAACTTCCGGGTCGAAAGTTCTTCTGTTGCGTTGCTTCGCTTTGCTGCATATTTTTTATCCAGTTCTTACCCTTGTTCAAATTCTTGATTAGGCTAAGGCAAAACAGTTGTAGAGTCAACTCTCCCTTATTGAAGATCTCTATAAGACGGACACCTGGTGTTGATCCTGTTCTTGCCGTTTTTTCAGTCATTTTTATACTCTAACCAGCTAGGATACGTTTACACGGGACCGGACCGGAGCCGTTCCGAACTGGACCGGACCGGATCGGCCTCTGTTTACACGGAAGCGTTTGGCACCGATCCATGTGTTTACACAGGACGGTTCTGGAACCGGTCCGGAACGGTTCCATAACTTAACCTGCAAAATAGCAGGTCCAGTTTTGGTTCCGTCCCGCACCGGTTCCAGAACGGCCCCGTGTAAACAGAAGGCCTATCCTATCCGTGTAAACAGAAGACATATCCTATCCGAAAATCGGACCGAAACGTTCCGGACAGCAGCAGTGGTTGATAAATCGATTCGGCCGGCAAATCTTCTTTTCGAAAACTGCTATTTGAGATTTGTCGGCCCTGCGGTGTGCAGATAATGTATTTCACACTTGCGTAACTTCCGGCACATGAAATCGACAACCGCCGTGACCAGATAGCACCCTGCGTTTTGGTTTAGTATTGGTTGAGGCACCATATTATTGCTATATTAATATAAGCTCTAAATGAAAAACTTTTGGGCTGAACATGTAATTAAGTTTCACTTCAGGTATAGCCACCGTTTGTGAAAGTTGCTAAATAGTTGCATGGCAGCGCTTTTAACTCCCGGGTCTAAGGTTCTTCTGTTGCGTTGCTTCGCTTTATAGTTTTTTTTATAGGGGAGAGACAAGCGCCTCGCCGTCAGGGGACCCAAATGTATTAAAAATATCATAGTCATTATATAAATATTTTGTTTTAAACCTGTTTTCCGGTGTGTTTTTGAGTTGATTTGGAAGCTATTAGGGGAAAAACGGTTTAAGTTTCAAATATTATCCGCAGTCTATTCCTTCGTAAATAAGACGTTTGTAATTATATTAATACGACTCAAGTTTCCAAACAACAAGAGATATAAAATAATAACTTTATAAACACCTTAATTCTCAATTCAATAGGCGAACTTTATTAGGAAGGAGTTGTCGAAGCTGGGGTATTCCCCAAAAACGGCTCTGTGCCGTCCAATGAGATCGTGGTTTTGGGTTCCCGATCTAGAACGGGATTTTCAATATCAGACGATATCTAGAACGAGATATGGTTTTTTGAACACACAAAAGTTCCAAAATATCAGCAGCCAAAACGGGGTGACTTGTTTCTAGAACGCGGTATCTTTTGAATGCAAGTTCTTTCTAACTGAATACCAGAGGCCCTTCCAATTACGCTGGTAAAAAGGGAACGTTATGCTTCTAACAATGCTTGTTTTTTGTCCGATATAATGCTCAACTGTAATTATGCTCATTTTTTTTAAATAATGCTACTTTGGTATAAATGCTTTGTTGTACTTTGCAGAAATAAATACAAAATATGGCATCACGTCAGAAGTCCATAACAAACTTCTGATTACGTGTACTTTTCTTCACCTAGCTTTAATATAATGAAGTGAAAAGCACCCTTTCTTTTATTTTTACACCAATATACACCTTGGTGTAAACAGTCATAAATGTTCAGCGTTTTATTATAAATTGTTTACCGTGACTGGTATTACAACTGCATATACATGATATATGGTCCCTTTTCCCCCCACCCCTTCCCCACCTTTCCTTCCCGCTTTTATCTCGCCCAATCCTCCACAGGAGAAAGAAGGAGAGCTTGTTTACAGGCTAGACTACACAGAATATATATTTTTAACTGACATTCACGGGAGACGGATTCAACGACGCCATCTAAGGTTTTCTGTACAGCCAACTCTCTCTGAAACGGGTACCTTCGGGACCGGCTCCAACTCAGTTCGTATTTTAACGTCGTTTCAAATTTTCCACTGAAGAAGGGACAAGAATTTGAACAAGGGTAAGAACTGGATAAAAAATATGAAACAAAGCGAAGCAACGCAACAGAAGAACTTTCCACCCGGATTTCATGCAACCATTTAACAACTCTCTCGAGCGGTGGCTAACTGAAGTGAAACTTTATTACAAGTTCAGCCCAAAAGTTTTTCATTGAGAGCTTATGTTAAAATGATAAAAATAGTGCCTCGACCAATATTTCGAAAAGGAGCGTGCTATCTAACCTGCGATCAGGCGTTATTTTTCTCGCGGTGGAGGGGTAAGCCTGGTCGCAGGCTAGGTGCTATCTGGTCACGGTGGTTGTCGATTTCATGTGCCGGAAGTTACTCAAGTGTGAATTAATTATCTGCATACCGCAGGACAAAGGGCCGACAAATCTCAAATGGCGGTTTTCGAAACGGAGATTCGCCGGCCGTATCGATTTATCTACCACTTCTGCTAAGCTTTAAGTTGATTTAAAGCAAAGTACTTCGTATTCCTGTTTACACTGATCAGTTAAGACTGGACTGTTTTCAAGAATGCATGGAAAAGAACTGTCACTTCAAGACGTGGAAATCAGTTACAAATGGCGCGTCAAGAAAATTGGATAACAGCTTCGCCGAGGGCTTAGGTTTTGTCGTAAATGAGGAAAACAGGATTTACAATGTATCAGCGAACACCACGGTAAGCAAGTCTATGTTTTTATTTTACTCAGTTGAAGTTCACATGGGGAAAATTAACCTTTGCGTGGATTGTTTACATAATGTTGATAAGATCAACAATGTCACGGTCGGTTAAATTAACGAATTTTAAGCAACTTTGAGATCTGAAAGCATCGCACTAAATCATTTCTCCAGGAAATCCTTTTAGTATCGAAAAGAACAATCATTTATCTGTCTAGTACCAAATTTTCGGCCATTTATTTCGCTTCGCTCATACTTAAATAAAGCGATAAGTTTGACCTATTTTGAATTAAATCAAAAGTGTGTCGAATAAATTTAATTATATTTTGTAGATAAAAGGACTTCAAGAGCAGAAATTGCTTTCGACGTACTAATTTGATGTTATTCTTCGATATTAAATAGGTATTTTTCTTCCAGAGTTCTTTATTTTACGACGCGAAGCTAACAAACTCGGCATAAATTTTGAGCTCCGAAAGCGTCAATTTTGCTGGATTTTAGAAATATCGATTTTCTCGAAAACAAATCGATATTTAGCCAAACAAAGTATACTGTGATTTATTTCATATTGAGACCTACCCATGGTAAGAGTATGAGCGAAATCCATTTAAGGACTCTTACCGACATATGTTTGACCGTAGGAAACCTGTGCTC
>NW_027557728.1:0-3130 GCF_052425735.1 Oculina patagonica
CACTGTACTTTTGTAACTGATACTTTTACAGAGCTATAGTTATGTGAAATAACATGCTAAATAAATGATTGCAGACTGTCTACAGTACGACTAATTACCATGTAATCAAAATATAATTCGAAGCTATTTGACCATAATTATAAGGTCAAGGAGAGACACATAGATTAACACACAATTGTATTACACCAATGCTTAGTATTCTGTATTACCCTCCAAGTGTACCATTTCAGAACGAGATGACAAAGAGAAAAAGAAATGTGATGAAATAATACATGTAAATACTCTATAAACTGATATTACCAGTGCTCATTTCCTACATTTTTCCTATGACACTGGAAAACGTGTAAAAATAACCGTCCCTATCCGCTAAAAAGAGAACAATGTTAACTGTTATTTGAGTTCACAGCCCCTCTTGTTTTTGTTTTTTGTGAATTTTAATTGAAGGCAATGAAGAGATGTTTTGCCCGGTAATTTCAAGAAAGACTTGAGCATGTGGCATCTAATCTTCCTTCACATTTCGGTGCACTGGAAAAGGCAGCTAAAAGAATACAATTCAAATGAATACAATCTCTTGTCCATGCCCCGGAGAAGAGACACTCAAAAAGTTTTTAATATACGGGGGAGGCTCTGCCCCGAGGGTCCAAGCCCTAAACTTTTGCATGCCATTTTGGCAGAAAACGCACCCCTTGCGTATACCTTTTATAGAAAAAAGGTACCCCACTCAGATACCTACACAACACGACATATACTAAAAACAGGGCGATTTCTTGACATTTTCATGTAGCGCTTAATAAATAAAGACTATACAGCCATAAGTTGTGTCTGCTCGAAATATTTAATTTAAAGGCCTTTTTAAATATCTTAGTCACAGAATTTACTACCCTTTCATTTACCTAAACTTGTGCAATCCCTACCCTTTTCTCCCATAATAGGCCATCCAAGTGTGTACTGAGCTCTTACCGAAAGTGCTCGTAAAAAATCATTAAATGCTAAAAGAAGTGCTCGTTTATTGCCAAAAAGTGCTAAAATAAGACTAATTTTTTTAAAAAAAAAAAAAAAGAGATTCTTTCTAATTGGTTCTATAAAAATGCTCACCTTTTTCCGATTTTTTGAAAACATAGAATATTACATTTTTTCAAATTTTCAGTTACATTTTTCAACAATAAAGCGATAACACGATCAATCATTTGATGTCGGGGTGCGCGGCTCACAGAGCTATCTCTTACGCCAGAGCTCGGCTGACTTCCATTGTTCCTCGATGACACGTGAGGATGGCCGTCATAACTTGGAGGCAGGTGTGGTGGACTGGGTTTCTGGGGAGCAGCCACTGATGTATTAAACCCTAGTCCGAAGATAGCCTAATTACAACCCCCACGACTAAAGTAAGGGCATAATGATTGCTTGGGCACTTCCATAAAATAAAAGAACTCAGATTGTGATACACAACACAAAATAATACAAATAGTCTGTCGAAAATCCTGAGTAATGCCTAACAGTGCTCTTTGGGATACTAGGTAAAAAAAAATGCCATGGCTTAAAAAAATAATGCCGAAAAAAATAGTCGTACTTTTTCTCAGAGGTGAGAGCCTACGGGAATTACCCCCGAGGGGGAGGGGGGCTTGTCAGAGTGTTTAAAAAGAAGTGTCAGAGACTAATTAAATAGCAGATTCAGCCCCTCCATACTGATTAACAAGTTAATGGTCATTCTTGAAAATACAAGGAGAGCTAAGGAATTTCTTGTGGTTTTCTTAATCTTGATCTTTAAGGGGCTCTGAAAAAGAAGAAGTTGAGAGGCAGACGCTATAGCTCAGCAAAAAAAGACCCGTCGGGCTAGGAACACATGCTCTGACACTGGACCAAAATTCCCTAGGTTAAAACACCTCACAGTTGAAGAGTTTGAGGAAATACCAAAGTAAGGTTTAGATTGGTTTGTTAGTGGTTTGATGCTGACTATTTTTTATGTTACTTTCAAGACGTTTCCTTCATATAGGTATCTCACGTGATTTTAAAAAGGTCTACGTGTAAAGTTTCAAACTGAACGTGGTGTGAGACTCATGCTTGTGCAAAGGATTTGTAGACCGCTGGGATAGCGAATGCGATGTGGTCACTTCCAGAGTACGGATCCATAATCGACAATCAAAGTTCCAAAAAGAGTCGCTGGTGAAGATTAGGCTCATGTCCAACAACACTGATTCCAAAATCTATTTGATGTTGTTTTCATGGACGTGACAGGAGACCTTAGAGTCCCGGTCGAACATAGCAAGCTCCCATTTGTGTTCCGCAATCCCGGTTTTTAATGGTCGCTCCTTAGAATGCAAAGTTAAAGTTAAAGTTACTGGACAGGACATTTTGGTCGCTGTAAACAAGAGATGCTCAGAACAGGCTGCTTTCCAGACTCATTCATCCAAAATAACGACACTTGTTATTTTGGATTAAGGAGCCGTTCTCTATCGCTACTTTCAAAGGATCACAACTTTCAAGGGCTCGCTTTCGGTGGCTAAAACGTGTTCCATATGACACAACCATTAGAAAAAAGGTCCTCTAAAATATCACATCATTTTAGTACAGCTCAAACAATAGAAACAATGCCCCTAGCCCCCAAAACAATAGCAACTGCTTTACTAGAGGACTAGTTAAATTACACGCTTACGAAACCCCTTAACTCCTTTTTGGGTGCGGCTCAAACGATTTATTTTACCCCTTTTTTTATTTTTATTTTTATTTATTTTTTATTTTTTAATTTTTTAATTTTTTCCTTTCTTGATATTTACACACTTAACATTACATAGGTGATTGGAATAAGAAAAAGTAACAAGTGTTAATTTACAATTAAGTAACAGATGATAATAATTTCCATATAGCAAGTTTACATCAATAGTTTGGACTTAAAACAATAATCGAAATTAAAACAAGCAACAAAAAGAAATAAGCAACAAAAGCAACAAACACACGGGAAAAAAAAAAAAGAGAAAAAAAAGAGAATCTAGCACTATAATTCCTTACTTATTATCTGGGAGAATATATCCACTTCTTTTTGAAATATCTTTTCTTATTAATTTTCTTTTCAGTTTCATATTTAATAAGTATTTTGTTTCGATAACCTTGAATTTTAGGATATGATTTATTTTAC
>NW_027557729.1:0-3037 GCF_052425735.1 Oculina patagonica
TTAACAATTAGACTACGAGCTCCGAGTTTTCTATGAGCAAATAGTCAACGAGGCGCAGCCGAGTTGACTATCGCTCATAGAAAACGAGGGCGAGTAGTCTAATTGTTTTAGTAGAAACTCTAAAGGATTGTAGTCCAAAACCTACAATATTGTGCACTTTGAAGACAAAAATTAAGAAAATTTACCACTTAAAGAGCTACTCGCGCGCGCGACTGTTTTCTATCGGCGATTATAGTTCACCACTAAATTTTCTCCGATTCTGATTGGTTTAAATTGAACACGTGACGCGATAGTGCCCGTCGGCCGGAGGGCACTATCAGCCCATAGTGCCCTCCTGCGAAAAAATGCCCGGATCGATAGTGCCCGCCCGTGACTGTTTTTTGTAAACAAGCTGCCTGCAAAAAAAAACCCAACCAAATTCACTGCATTTAGTAGGTTTCTCGTCTGGGTTTGTTTACGTTTCGTTAAATTCGGCTTTCAATTGGAGTTTTTTTATCCTCAAAAGTAAAAATAATTCACGATGCTTGATTTTGTATGTGCGCGCGGAAGAAAATTCTAGTGGTGAACAATAAAAACAATAGAGTGTTTCTGTCTCGGAACTATCGGTCTGATAGTTGCCCCTTGGAAATTTGATGTTCTTAAAACTAGCATATTTGTCCTCGAAGCTTCGCTTCTCGGGCTAATATTTGTTTTAAGAACATCAAATTTCCGCGGGGCAACTATCAGCCGATAGTTCCTCGACAGAAACACTCTATTGTTAAAATAGAAAACAGTGGGAGAACCAATCAGATTCGCGGATTTCCAATAGAACACAGCTGAGTTTCTACTAATGTGTAATAACGTGGCATATTTCGCGCATTCTCTTGCCCTAATATGGTAAAATGGTGCAATAGTGGAATAATAAAAACAAATATGCCCATTCTTTATAACGGGCATTATAATAATTAAAACTGAGTTGGGAAAGAGCGAGATTATAGCTTTGGATGCCACTCAAGCAAACGGTTTCCCCCTATACCACATCGCAACCTGTAATAATGTTTTTTTTTTTTTTCTTTATTTTCCTCTGTCCCCACTTACTTCTGTATTCTGTATATGATGTGTTATTAAAATGAAACACGTCTTGTACCTCAGACAAACAGGGACGCAATGACAAGCACATGGCTTCGTTAGTCATGTGATCTACGCCAGACCCTTATAGGGAGTCTAGTGCATTGTGCTAATAACAACAACCTTCCTGCCGGTCCCAGGACCCCTCCAAATCAGTCAATACGAAATCAGAGAAAAAGCAGCATACAAAATCCTATTTCCAGGGAAATATTTTATATTTCACTTTATTTGGTGGCCATTTTCTTGAGTCTATAACTTCGACTAAAACCCGTGACACAGTTAAGGTTCCTTTAACAATCGAAGTCACAACTAATAGTTGTCAGGAACTTCTGCCAAAAAATAGCTTCTCTTCGATAAGATAATGATACATTACTATCTACTGATAGTTACTTAGTTTCATTCTCCACTGATAACAGGAAAAAAAAAATTTGCGTCCTTTTTTAATCACTCGATTTGACGTCTTCTTGCTGTTAACGTTAAGGTGGGCTTAACGAAAGAGTCAGAAAGAAAAAGAGCGAAGTTTCCTTCGAGCGTTCGCTCACGTTTAGCATTCACCCACCCATAGTTCTCGGAGAATAACATCTTTTTAGATTTTAGTTCACAAGCTAGCCTTGTTTTTTTTAGTGGTTTCCACTGCTATTTTCATTGACACTTGAATAAAAGTTATTATTATTATTATTATTATTATTATTATTATTATTATTATTATTATTATTATTATTATTTATTATTATTATAGAGGAAGGGTCATTATCGGAAGAAATTTTGTACTTTGATAATAGATAAGGTAAAAACAGTGTCAGGGAGTTTAGCCAAATTAAGGCCTACGAATTGGCCGTCAAATTCGGTGAAATATAAAAATAACTGCTTAAATCAGTGAAGGAACATTTTCAACGACACGATTGACAAGATTGAAACGGATTGTGATATCGGTTTTTGAAATATTGTTGGGCTAAACAGTTTTCAAAGTTATTTCGTTGGCTTGTAACTTTCAATTATAACGCCCAGAAAACACATTTGGTTTAAATCTTTTTTATATGTTTTTGTCATTTAGATCCATAAAGAAATTTTATTGCAAGCATAAGCGAGTATTTAGCAAAACTTAATAAAATACACTTAACTCAGCGGTGTCACAGTCCTTTTAAATAAGTGTGTTATAGGAACCCCGCAAAGTAAAACTCTTTCAACGAACAAGACAAGAAACCAAGAGAAGATAAAAGGGTAAGAGAGTGAATTCCCCATACAGGCCTTATTCCAAAGGTAATCCCTCTTAAAACGGTTATTTTTAGACATGGTACCCAGTACTTCCGCGGATATAAACGTGCGTTGCGTGGATTTTCTCACGCGTTTTCTTGGAGAATGCAAAAACCAAAACATGGTGGAAAGCGGAGTGGGGTAATTCTGGTCGTCCCCCCTGAAAACGCGAGAGAACCTCCACGCAACGCGCGTTAACATTCGCGGAAGTACTGGGTACCATGTCTTAAAATAACGTTAGAGGGATTACCTTTGGAATAAGGCCTGTATGGGGGATTCACTCCTTTACCTTTCATGATCCTCTCTTAAAGAAGCACAAAGCAAAAATTCTGTAATGTTATGATATGATACGCAAAAAAGTTCGACTGTTGCAGAAGTTCCAGAAGGAACTATTGTGTTATTCAAGTCTTAACGGTGAGGGATTACGTAGAAGTGATATTATGGGGGAGTTTCTGTATCCATATCTGAGGTATTAGGGCGTTGTTTCGAAAGGGCCTACTTTCGGTTCTCTGTTTGTTTCTTAAAGATGAATTCCAGTCCGTACTGCGCAATCTCGATCGCAATGTTTATGCGAGTCTCACACGAAGGAATGTTACGTTTACTAGCCAAACTAAAAATTCCGTAACAAACTAACCTTTTTCTTCATTATTAACGCCAGATAGCCTTGCAGAACATT
>NW_027557730.1:0-3002 GCF_052425735.1 Oculina patagonica
CTTTCATGTAGGCGGCGTACTTTATTATCTTCATTTGGGTGTGTTGGAATTCCTTAAAATATACATTATTCTTTAGTAGCTTGTGATACCCGAGATTAAAGAGATTCCAACACATTGTATTAATAAAATGCCAATAAAAATAATGGGTGTAAACTTTAGAATATTGGAAATTCATATATTTTATAATTGTGGACTTTTTTATTGGCATTTAATTGAAATCTTATGGTTATTTATCTTTCTAGTCTTTTATTATTTGGATGTCGCACTCGCTTTTTCTCTATTAATATTAACTTTATAGGCGAGTGCACTTATCTTTTCTATCGTTTACCCAAAAGCCCGCTTAAAATCCCTAATATTTTCATATTTTGTATTTTAATAGCTTTTGGTACACGCTCGCCGTAACAAAGAATCCATTAATTGGCGAGCCACCAAAATACAACTTAAATATTTATTGTGTTTATAGGTGCGAGAGCTTAATTTTATTAATATTCTCCTCACTTTATAGCTCTCGCACCCAAAGACAACTAAAAACTTAATAAAATCATGCAGATAATATCATAAAATCATTCATCCTTCATTCACGCCTGGAGGTTAGGATAAGAAAACTAACTTTATAATGTAGAAATACCAAGAATATACTATTATTATGTAGTTATCTTGTGATTGAAAATAGAATGAATTTAATAAGAATTTTACAGTTTTATATTATTAATATAGTATTATCTTTGTTACACGAGTTACCAGATCTTAAGACTTTCATTTTCTATCTTAGGAGCTACATCATAGAATTATAAACTTAATATTTATTTTATTATTTCCTTTTTAATATTAGTATTTACACTTCTATTTTTATTGGGCCACAAGTAACTAAAAAATTAATAGTATTATTCTCTCGTATGTGGCCCATGTGCCTAGAATCCTTTCATTAAAATAATAAAATAATCCATAAAATATAAATATAATATTATCCTCCATTCTTAAGAGCTATGTAAATATTATATTTATTAATTAAGGTTCAATAGACTGGAGAATCCTAATATAATAATATCTGATATTAAATTGTAACTTTGTATGAATAAAAATAATAATAATAATTTGTATCATAAGACACGAGAAATATCAATTAAAAGATTATGGAGAAGATTAATAAAATAATAAAGATTTTACAGTAGCACCAAGAAACCAAAGATCATATCATGCGAAAGGAGGGAAGAACTTAGAAAATAATATTAATAGATATTTAAAGTTTAAGGATATTATGCCTTCCAGCGTTATCATGTCAGTTACTCCAGATACAATAAAATCTCTTATTAAAAGCATAAAATTTAAATAGTTTCCAAAATACTAATTATTCCTTTATAATAATGTAAATAATATTAATATAATTCTATTCTTTGTTTCCTTACACATTAAATACTAATTATTTATCTTTATTATTCTTGTGTATCTCGTCTTAATATTATTATACTAATTTATTATATTCATATTATTCTATTATTTTCATATCTTTCATTCTTTGTAAAACCCTTCTAAAATTATAGTATTATTATTGTATTATTTTGTGTATCTCATTTGTAATCTCTTCTTAAATGCTGGAAGTTATTATAATATTATCATTTTATTGTTTAGGATTTACTTTTCTATCTTATAATCTTCTAATATTTTATTTACCCAACTTATTAATCTCATATTTTATTACATTTATAGTTTATGAATGGAAATCACTTAATATTTTATATATATTTTATTAATTTCTTAGTTTATCTACCTTTAAACCCTTCTGTGGCTACTGGAATGTCCTAAATTAGAATTTTATATGTATTATTTAGTTTATGCTTTTCTTTGTCTAACTTTACCCTTAATGTCCAGGAAATGTAGAATGTTATTATGTTGGGTCTTATTAATATTAAATTTTATATATATTTTGTTTATAATCTTTGGTAACCCTGCTTTCTATAAAACTCTTCACTATTTATTAATACAGAATTATTATTTTATTATCTGTATCTATTGGTATTTTGGAAATCATTACATTTAGAAGTTACATCAGATTTATTTTGTTTTCTTATTAATACTCACCATTTATTAATCTTTGCTCTTATTATAATTCTATTTATCTTTACAGGATTTAATATTTATTGTTGGACTGGAATTTACTTCTCATAGAATTATTTTCTTATATTATTTCATCTTAATTTTGGATTAATTTATAGTTTTCATATTTGGTCTAGAGATTTATTAAGAGAATTCACTAAAAAATATGAAGTCTTATTAATAATCTTTTTTCTTCTTTTTGGGGGTTTTCTAGTTTCTGAAGCTCTATTATTTGTATCCTTCTTTTGGACATCTTTTCATTTATTATCTTCTCCAACGGCTGGGATGTGGCTGTGGGAAGCTTTCTATCTGGAGGATCCTTGTGAATTAACTTTTGCTAATACACTTCTTTTATCAAATGCTGCTATATCTTTAGGAAATGCTTTTATTAATTTAGAAATTTCATCAGAATATATTATTTTCTTCACTTTATGGTCATTCTTTTTGTCTTCTCTTTTTATTAGTTTGCAGATTAAAGAATTTCGCATTCTCGCATTATCAATTAATGATTCACTTTATAGTTCTCTTTTCTTTTTTCTTACAGGATTACATTTCTTTCATCTATCTATTGGTCTTATTCTTCTAATTTATTTCTGGAATGCCCTATAACTCTCTACATTAAAAAGTTAATATTATTTTAATTGTTATTTTCAGTATCATTTCTTTCATATCTTGTCCAAAAGCCCCTAGAAAGATAAATAAAATATACATTTATTTTCTCAGGTCTTTTGTTATCATTTCCTCTATTATTAGTATATTAACCGTTTAAGTCAAGTGATTTTAATGAAATATTTTATTATATTATTATTTGGTTTTATATCCTTTCCATAAGCACTTCCTAGCACGCGAGCTTTAAGGAATTATTATATGCTCGCCTTATGCCCCAAAACTATTATTATTTCATTTAT
>NW_027557731.1:0-2977 GCF_052425735.1 Oculina patagonica
ACAGTTGGCGTACGTTACTTAAAAATCCAGTTCATTCCCGTCCGGCCCCCAGAGCCACTTGTCTCTCTAAGCACATGTTTTGATTGGCTAGATTTTAAGCCAATCAGATCAACCGTTATACTAAAATTCCCCTACAACAAAGGGTTTTTAAAACGGTTGCTTTGATTTGCTAGATTTAAATTCCTTTGTTGAAAATTTTGCCAATGAAATCAGGTGTCTCCAGAGCAACTTGTTCCTCGTGCCCCAGGTTCTGCCGGCTAAGAGGGACAAGCGGTTCTGGGACGAGAATGAGTCCAGTTTTCACAGCGGTATAAACAACCGCCCAGTCTCTCGCTAGCTTCGATGATCGCGTAGTCCAGACTCCCCTTACTCGAGCTAGGCTGTGGCTATCTCTTCCAAAATGGTTCAAAAAATTTCATGTTTAAGCACGGGGGTGGGGGGGGGGGGTCACATTATTACGTTACAGCTAAAGGGCTTGTGGATTCCTGGTGAGACCATCTATTTGTGTGCACGCTTTCCCTGCGGAATGCGGTTTTCCATTTTGTGAACATGTTGTGAACATGTTATCAATTAGTAGGAAATGCACCGTGCTGCAGTTTGTAAATCCGTGAATGTCATTGGTTCCGCCTGTCATTGAATTATCACTGATATTTATGCTACAAGTACGCGTGTTTTTCTGTACTGTGTAATGACAAAGTAACTGGACCCCTGTTTCTTTTAATTCTATAAAGTATGAAAGCCTTTCTGTTTACTGTTGTTGGATAAAAACCACGGCAAAATAAACGAATAGACTTCGTGCTTCCTTAATACAGTCAATTCGCCAAGCCTCGTATCGTTGTCTAGAGTAAAATTAAGCTCGTAGACACTTAAAGACACCACTAGCTCAAGGATTAGTCTGAAATTCAGCCGTCCTCTCGTCCCTGGCCCCCAACGGAGGCGCGCCCCTCCGTTGGGGGGTTAGGGACGGAGACGGCTGAATTTCAGACTAGCTCAAGGATTTGATTCTCGACCGAACCGAGTTGTTTAATT
Source organism: Oculina patagonica (assembly GCF_052425735.1). Classification (NCBI taxonomy): domain Eukaryota; kingdom Metazoa; phylum Cnidaria; class Anthozoa; order Scleractinia; family Oculinidae; genus Oculina; species Oculina patagonica. The sequence goes on from NW_027557731.1 coordinate 1,030, forward strand.
CTCCTTTCGCCAGGTCTTTCTCACTATCATCATCCAAGTCCACTTTTTTAAACTCACTCCGGGCTTTCTTGATCATACCAATCCAATATGGTAGCTAAGAAACTCGATTGAAATATATTCAACACTACCCGACAAAAAATACGCCTGCTATGCAGGCCGTTCATCATTTTGCCCTCTAAAAATTACAAGGTATAAACCAGCTAAACCCCCAACGGGGTAGGCACCCCCTAGTTTAGAGGCTATTGCAGGTCTGATAATGGATCATGAGTAGCATTTCGTCTTTGCCATCCCTGCCTTCTTTGGCCCTTCGTTACAGAGCCTTTTAGCTGATAATGGGTCTGGAAAATGACGTATTTTGGTCGAAAAAGGGTCCCGATTTGGGGAGTCGGGCGGCATACACCGACCAAATATTGGCTCCTGCCAAGGAGTACCCCCGGGGAAAGGAACCTTTTTCAAAACAAATAATTGTGTGCCAGACTCAACAGCTATTAGCGAAAGATTCCATTAAGCAAGTAATTTCTTTTCAATTATTTTATACTGCGGTGGAGGGACTTCCCGCGTATTTCCCCTGCAGGTCACGTTATAAATATGCAAATCTTATCAGTTATTTTTCAAAACAAACATTTGACTTGCCTTTGTCTTGTTAACTCTACGTTTCCTAAAAGGCAACGATGAAAATTATTATCTATTTGGCAGTTTTTATCGTTAAGGTGATACTTGGGACTACTGTTTCCTTCAACGGCGAAGGATATATCTCCTTTGATTTGAAAACAATACCAACAAACCCTCGTCAGTCTATTCTACAGTTAAGATTCCGTACAATCCACCCGAATGGTCTTCTAGCGTACAGTAAAGGAACGAAGGGACACTTTTTGCGACTGGAGATTATCAAGGGAAGATTACAGTAAGTAAAAGTTGGTCTTAAATTGCCGCGTGTAGTCGAAGATAGTAGTTAATTTTGAATTCGGATTCCATTGTTTGGTCTGAGATCGAGCATAGCTTTCGTTTCGAAGTTTTTCCTGAACTGACCATTTTATCACTCAAGTTGCCCTCTCTAGCTTTTAAGTCTTGCTACTCAGAGTCAAATGATGCACTTATGAGCCTGTGCTCTCCTAGAGCATTTCCTCAAATCAAAACATGTGCAAAGCATCTCATTCGACTGGTTTAATCTTTACGTTAATATCTATCATTTCGTAGGAATCTAATCCGACTAAAGAATGAGTTTCTTTAAGTTTCCAAATAATTCACCAATGTCAGTTCATGTCAGTTACTTGGTTAGATCTCTGATTTCTTGCATCAAAATGTGCTGTTTTGAAGACTGAGAAAAAGTGATTGCGAAGAAGTTAAGTTTTTGATTTAATCGTTTTCGTCGAAAGCTGAAATGTCTGATCAACATTTTTCCTTTATTACCACACAATAAGTGGTTAGTAGCTAGGTTTTCGATATTCGCCGGAAAGTCCGTTGCGACAGAACTACAAGTAGGTCGATTTTCATTCCGCATTTTAATGTCGTTTCTACTAATTTCTGGAAGACATTTAAAAATATAATAAGAGAAATACTAATAGTGACCACCAACCACAAAATATCCGTTCACATAGTAGTGCTAGTTTTGTTTTTGAAACGAACAGTTGTATTTTAGAGGCCTTTTGATTAAATGAAATCCGATTTGAAATGGCTTTCTTATTCTCAAACTTGAATCAGATAACGTATTTACTTTTGCAATTAACTGTATGATTTATGTAAAAAAAAGAATTGTTTTTCAATTATTGAATATTGTATGAGAAAATCATTGAATGCAATAGGCTGTATAAATGAGCTGATTCAAACAATTCTTAAACCTTTTCACTCCATTAGGTTTAACCATTTTATTTCATTATTTTTGTGGTACTGTCAAGTTTATTATTTTTAGCAGGACGAATTCAGCAAGTCCAGCCATATAAATTAGAAC
>NW_027557732.1:0-2985 GCF_052425735.1 Oculina patagonica
CATAGGGGAAGGGGGGTGATGCTCATTTTTTTTTATACTGGCAGGCTTCGTCCCGAGACCCAAACCCATACCCTTTCAATATTATTTATATTGAATAGGCAGTCCTTTCGTATTCCTTTGATTGAAAATGGCACCCCTTTTCACATACCTACGCAGAGATTAGTAAATCATTTTTGTTAATTTTTCTCTTCAATAACCCGACCGTACGGTGGGTTTGTTCTACCATTTAAACTCCAACTCGTGAAAAACCTACCCTACAGACAAAAAAATTGCATCCATTTGGGCGTGAGCCTCCCCGTAAAGTCCATTGTATGGAGTACCTCGAGGGGTTTGACATACAACAAGTGTATCGAAAGTGTAATAAAAATCTGCAAGACACAGCGACAAACCAGTGAGTGGTGCCGGATCTCTTGTAGAAATGAATCAATAAATTAATAAAAATGCAAAAGATAGACGGCAGACTGATTCAATTCTGACGGCATAAGTGACGAAAACTAGCTAGTGAACAAATTCTTAAAAAGTTTTCCTAATATTTTAGCTTACAATATAAACCTTCCTCAGGAAATAAGCGGAAAAGAAATGTGGGAAACTTATAAAAGGAATAAAATACGTGATAGACGGCTCAAGCCCTCTATTTTTCGTACTTTTTCGATCGATGATCTCTCGCTTTTTTACGTTTAAAAATAGAGAGGCTGTGGATAGTGTAAATACGTGACAATAGAGAGGTTAAGCATGACGTTTACGGCAAACGGCAAACGGCAAAAATCGAACTTTTGGTGTCTGATTTTAATAGCCGTTTGTACAATTTAGGGAAATTGTTTGCATTTACTGTGATAAAGGGATTTTTTCCTATTTTTCGACTGGCTTTATTTATGTGCTAAAGAAAAAGCGAGCAAAATCAGATAATTTTTGCCGTTTGCCGTTTGCCGTAAACGTCATGCTTAACTTCTCTATAATAATTAGTTCGTTCAGTTTTTTCGGTGCCTCTATATTTGTCACATGAAACAATGACGTTTCGCTGAAACGAATTCCGCCTGTAGCTGTACTTAATCTGCCTAAATAATACCCGATCACTACAATCCTCCGTTAAATCGTCGTGTCAATAATAAATCAAAAGGCCCTTCGAGCAACCTCATGATAATTTGATGAAGTGGCGTCCTTCGTTTCTTTCCAAATACCTTATTTACCTGAAGCGCTCATTAAATTTTTCGCGCCTCAAATGCGGCGCTTATTTATAATTTGGACGCCACAAAGAATCTAATCTTTTACAGTAATTGAAAATATCGTCTTCCTTGATTCGTCAGTATTCGTCTCTTGCTGATGGGAGAAGTAGCGCTAGCTGTCTGTGGCCTTCACAACATTTACAGAGCTACGTATTGTAAGAATGTTGGGTCGAAAAACAAATGGGCGAGCGGTAAACAATCACTTAAAACTGCATAACATCGCTTTTAATGGAAAGAAATGTCCAAGTTTGTTTTTAAATTTGCTTTGTAGTTCTGTTTTTTAGTGAAACGAAATTTCCGGGGCGGTTATTCGGGGGCGGCGCTTATTAATTGTTTGGTCCTAAATGTGGCGCTTATTCGAGTAAATACGGTAAGCGTTCAATAATGTAACGATCTCACTTACTTGCCTTTTATTTATTTATTTTTTTACATGGGAGTTGCGTCAATGGGTCACTGATGCTTTGTGCTCTCCGGCTTCGTATATTTTGTCACCACCAAAATAAAGTGTAACCTTTGAATATGTTTTTTACTGTCTGGGATGCGCTGAATTGTGTTTTAAACTGCTTTTCTGTTAGCACGTAAATTATATACGGGCAGCGACCTGCGTTATTTTTGAGCAGCCGATGAAATTGAAGAGAAAGATGTGCCTAAGCATTTCGTGTTTCTGCTCGCCTCAAAAAGATGAATAAAGGATGACGTGACAAGAGATGACGTGACGCAAAACAAAAAACTTGCAGTGTGAAACTCCTGTTTTTCAGTGAGCTGAGACGTTTACTAAATGACGTCACATGGCAAGCGAAACTGCATGTATCTCATGCCTGCTTTTAGTAAAAGTCACAATCTCACGTTATTTGCCTCTTTGAATGTTTTCTTTTTTAATGGGAGTTGCGTGAATGGGTCACTGATAGCTTGTGCTCTCAGGCTTGGTAGAGGGAATTTTTTATCAAAAAACATTGACATTGACACGAAACAAAAACGCACTGCGAAACGTGCTAAAATGTTTATGAAATCACATCACATGGCAAGCGAAACTGTATGTATCTCCCTGCTATCAGTAAGTCGCAATCTCACTTCGTTTGCCCCACTGAATGTTTTTTTTTCTTTCTTCATGGAAGTTCCGAGAATGGCTCATTGATTGCTTGTGCTCTCAGGCTTCGTAAAGCCAATTTGTTTTACCACCAGAATAAAGTGTAATAATCCTTGATCATCTTTCGCATTTAGGAAATATTTTTGGAAAATAATCAACTTCGTTCCCTGGAAGAGAGAGAACCTGGGAATGAGGTTGGTTGACATGTGCTCAATTGCGTTTTAAATAACCTTTTTGTCAGCACGTTTACCATAAATGCATGAATTGACTGCGGTTTGATATCAGAATGGAGTGAGTGATCCAATGAGAGAATTCGAGGCCAAAAACAGAACCTTCATTACCATTCGGTAAAAATGAATAAGACTCCAAGCTATAACAATGGAAGCTAGCAGATGTCTTTTGCAAGGCCACCAATTGCTTAGAATCCTCTGCAGCCGTTATTTCGGTGGTCCCATGTGCTATCATGAAGTTGAATCATCTCGTCATTGCTTCTTTCGCTAGTTTAACATTTCTTGTTTTCGTTGGAATATTGTTGGAGCAGTGTGGCTTGGCGAAAAACCATAAAAGGTGAGCTAGGCGACAAATTTCATTAAACTCAGCGCATAAATCCAGTGGGAGGTCCGCATCCAAACAAACTTTTGCCCGAGGTGTCGAGTACGTTTAAGATCGAGAGCG
>NW_027557733.1:0-2990 GCF_052425735.1 Oculina patagonica
GAATGGATAGATATCATTAATCAGTATTTATATATAGTTATTAGACAAAAGGGATTAAAAGTGCATTACAAAGACAACTTATAGAAAATTTGTGTTATGATTATTAAACGTATAACTACTTATGTCAGATGGATCAGGAGTTAGATGTGTTAGTATAGTATGGACATATTATTCATATAAACGTACTTCCATTGCTTCAAGCACCATTTTCCATTGATAAAACTCACCCACGCACACGTTACACCATCGCCAGAATAGCCATTGAGGCACGTGCAATAGAACGATCCTTTGGTGTTTGTACAATTAGCATCAAGGTGACAGTTATGAGCAAGGTGAAGATATTCATCAGATATCTCGTCAGGAATACATTCGTTCACATCTAGAAGAAAAGTAGTAAAATAGAAGTTAATTTTCAATTAATAAATACTGTATCTTAAATTCCACATCAGCAACAAATTATCCTTAATGTATTATTTTATATATTTCCTACCTGTGCATGTGACGCCATCTCCAGAATATCCTGTATGACACGTGCAATAGTATGATCCTTTCGTATTGGTGCAGTTAGCATCAGCGTGACAGTTGTGAGAATACTCATCAAGGTGTTCTTGAGCTAAACTGTTCACATGACACTCATTGATATCTAGATAAGAAACAGATGTATGATAGTGGTATATTACACGTTCAAGACCAGGTAAGCATGTCAGCCATTTGTGTTGCTGAACTCGTTGTATCTAGTCTTTTGAATTCTAAATTTTCTTATGTGGTATGAACCAAACTACTGCCACTGTATGCTTCTTGGATATGATATACAGGGGACTGCTCCGGCTTCAGTAATAAATGGATTTTTTTTTTAAAGTAACGGAACATATTAGGCGTCAGGTATGCAGTATTCAGCTAAGTGCTAAGTGTTAGTCTAATTTATGTAAGTACAGTAGCGTTACTTTTTTTATGACATGCTTTCTCTAAAATGAATACAGTAAAATTACTATAGGCTATATAGATTAACTGAGATTTGATATATCCCTCATCTGAAGATAGATACGGTCACAGCGGAAATGTTGTTTCTTCTAAAACTACCATGGGTTTTAAATACAGTTTATTAGTCGTTTGATTAAAAGATTATGATACTCTCAATGTGATTCTCGGGGGCTGTTTCCTGTTCATAAAACTATTTTTCCAGTCAAAGAACTGTGGTGTGATGTATTACCTTGGCACGTGACTCCATCTCCAGAGTATCCCGTATGACAGGTGCGGTAGAATGATCCTTTGGTGTTGGTGCAGTTGGCATCCACGTGACAGTTATGTGTTCCAACGGAGCACTCATCCAATGTCTAATAAAACGGGGTACCGGAGAAACATGTTTAGGTTCATTTAAGAAAAAAAATAAGCTTAATAAAGAGGTAACATAATAGTGTTTTCTATTAACCTAACAGCGCACTTTCGTGGCTGATCGACAGAAGGACGATAAACAAGGGCGCGCAAAGAATACCGGAATGCAAGTCCACGAGCACTCGAAAGTTGCGCTAGTTCAGCTAAGGACGAAAAATCTGTCAAAACGGTTCGAAATCCTTTCTGCTACTGTCACACAAGAAAGAGATATTTCCCTTACGTAAATTAACTTGAAACGGAGCTTGTTACGGTGGATAACTCAATTTCCAAACAGGTAAATTTGGTTCTATTATGCAGTGGCCTAATGTTTAGTGCGCTGGAATCCGGGTGGAGCGATACGGGTTCGAGCCCTGCTTGGGCTGGGACCACATTTATTGTTATATTTCGTGATGGGCAAAGACACTTTACTTTTATGAGTGCATCTCTTAACCTTAAAACCATGTCAACATTTGCTTATTTTTAGTAAATGCCGAAAAATGCAATTATCAGATTTAAAAAAAAAAACAGATGCTGTTTGCAATTAGTTGACAGTTGTGTTTATTTTTAAACATATTTTTTGTCTTCTTAGTGATAAAAGCGATCACACGAGATTCCCGCCATTCTAGTCATATTAGTCAATCAGATAATAGCTACCGTTCGTGACGTTATTGGGAACAGTGTGTTTTATGATTTTGGTACAGCAATAGGGGAAAAGCATGTCTTAAACAGGATTGCGCCTTACAGAACTGTAGGTATGTCGACAATATATCAGGAAAAGCTTTTTTTGTCGTTTCAATTTTTTATTAGATCCGATTTCAAAGATGTTATAGACCGTAATAGTCAAGACTTGCATGTGAGCCGGCCGCGTTACTTTTAGTTGACTAGCTAGCTTGGGCAAGTTAGAATTCAGTTGCGCTGATTAAACTAGTTCAAAACAACTGGTAGATCCCGTGGACATTATTTTCCGTGCGTGTCTTCAATTTGAGTATTACCCTTAACCGTGTTGGAAAACAGTTCAGAATTTACCCAGTCTGCAAAAAGACACACGCCAAAGGTCAACTCGTCGCTATAAGAAAGAGCTATGCCACCCAAAGAGAAAGTCACGACCCTCTCTGGAAAGAGAGATAACATTTGAAACAAATTTGAAGCACTTTGAGACCTACATTCAACGAGATTGAGTCGAAGTGCAGGGCAATTAGACCAGTGCTAAAAGATTTGTCGAAGAGGATGTCACTTCAGAAGACGAAAGAATTGCAGAAAATTGGATATCTGAAAGCGAGATCAGAAATGTGGAGACTTTGCTTGGTAGTGTGCGTGAGTTGAATGAAGCGTTAGGCTAAAAACGTTCTTATCGGTCACAACCACAGAACAACAGAGGGGAATCTGTGACTTTGTCGACCTTTTTAGATATTTGTGAACTATCTGTGACAGATGAATGCTTAGTGAATCAAAGTGCAATACAGCGTTTTCCCACAGCTAAGTATGTGTATTTGTTATATATATAGCGAGAATTTTAAGCAATAAACCTTGCAAATAGAATTCTATATTTGCTACATTTCACATGTGAAAAAAGCGATACGTTTAATCAGCTTCGCGTACAGCTTTCTTCACATGTGAAA
>NW_027557734.1:0-2977 GCF_052425735.1 Oculina patagonica
TGCAAGAGTACAATTCCTTCCAGTTCAAGTCGTATGATACAAGTCGCCAGATGACAAAATTAGGTCACCAAAAAGTGTCCGTAATTTTTTTCCTTGACAGTGAAAGACGAAAGCACAGAAGTGATTAAAGAGGATTCTTCCCCTTAAGACTTTATTCCTACTAAGTTGTGAATATCGCAAGAGTCAGAATCTCACTACCTACAAAGACATAAGAAAATATCCATGCCCCCCCCCCCCCAAGACCCCCCACCTCTCTGGAATTTCCATTTTCGTAAATAAAAATAAACTCTGTCACCCCTCTGGAATTTTCAATTCCCTCCATGGTGGGGGTATGGATATTTTTTGGAACCACACAAGGTGGTTATTTTATTGTGTGCTGTCTGCACAAGTGCTGCACGGTAGGGTCAGATCACCTTATATGCAGATTGTTTACAGTCAGCTCAATCCACATGAGAAGTGCCCCCCCCCCCAACAGAAGGAACTTCAATCCATGTTATAATTTAGAGCAAAGTGTAATTGCTTTTACCAGATTGCTCAAATATCCACTGACTTCATGTAGCCTTCATGTACAGCTTTGATCAAGTTGTTTATAGCTTACACTGATTTTAAGCTTACCAGTAGTTAACTTTGCACAGTATTGCAACTTGGTGCAAAGTGTATTGCTTACATACCAGAGTAATGGAATCCCTGTAAAAAGAAACCTGCGATTGGGCGTTCTGCCTGATCGCAGGTTACGTGAAGAAAAATGATTGACCTGTTTTTTGCAGCATTGAAGGGTAGCATTATACAAGACTTGATTCAAAGAAGTGATTAGTCCAATATTATAGTTTTCTTTAACTTTGTTGAGAAAAAGACAATTTTCCACTTTCTATCCTTAAATAGCCACAGGATTTAAGAACCTCTTTGGCGCACTCTTCTTTAAATTGAGAGAAGTACCACCTGGGTACTTTCTCCTCCAACCGAGGGAGAATCTGGTGATATAGTGTTGTCTTTGGCTTTAATTTGAGCTAAAGATCATTAGAATAAATATTACATAGTACAGAATTAATTGCTTATCAACTTACATGAAATGCATGAGCTACAACCAGTTTCAAATAGAGTTTAAGGATGTTCGCACTAATTGTTTATGTGCATCATCATGCATGCCACGTCATGCATGAGGGTGCGCGCTGTTTTTCCAAACACATATAGGGTGGGTAGCCGTTGCGTTAACTTCGCTTGCAGTTTCCTCTCTTAAACTGTCGGTGCCCCCATTTTTGGGGGATAAATAACCTGTTGGGATAAAACTTATCAAAAAGGAGCAAAATCAAATGTTAGTAGTTTATTATTTTTTTCATTTTCTCTTCCCGCACTTTGATATTATCAGTCAAATTTTGCAGCATTTTTCTGTTTTGAACGTTTGTAAATCAATTGTAAAAGACAAAGTTTACTCAAAGAGACTTAAAAAGTGAAACATATTTGTTCAATAGACCCACTCAAATAAATTGGGACAAAGGAAGGTGGCCTGCATCAATTCATCTAAAATATTTTGTTGCCAGAAGCCGCAAATATCATATCGAGTGAGGAAATCAGATTTATCCAAATAAGTGCCATTTTTCAGAAATCATCTCTCCAAAACGAATTCGGTGACCGCCAATTATTTTTTCAATTTCTGACATAAGTTAATTGTAAACTAACAGTGGTGAAAATTTAAGAAAAATTGCAATGTTGGAAGATTTTTTTGCGCAAATGTCCTTAAGGGACACTTTGGGCTAAGAATGCCATATTACATATTTTCACATTAGTACCTTGTGCTCCCCCCAAATAAATAAAAAATAAATAAATAAATAAAAAGTCTTTATTGCAATTGAGGAGGAGATTTTAAAGTGAAACTTAGGCCTGGTGGAGGTGCTTGGTCTGAAGTCAATAAATTTTGTTTGATAAGAACCTCTATTACTTAGGAACTACTGTTGTTTTGTGAGAAATCAACTGATCCCATATTGATCGGTTCTTTTTTCAGTAACCATGCACACTTTTCAGTATCCTTGAACATATGAGAGACATACTGAACATTCATTGCAGATTTGCCTGCGACGTCTGGTAAGTATCTGGTATCTGTCATTTAATTTGTTAAAGGAGCAATGTCACGGACAACACATTATCGAAAAAATTGCAAAGTTCTTCAAAATCGTCGTTCGTCAGTCAGAACCATTCTTGGCTATTTTCGCTTTTTACTCCTCATTGTTTTTCAATATAAGAAAACTATTATTTTGAGGTTTCCTTCCGGTTACTTGAGTACCATTTATATTAACTGCTTAATATTAACCTTCAGAAGCTCAAGTAATACGTAATTCAAATTGCTTTATAGAATAAGTTACGTTTCAGTTTTCACCGACCCTAAGAGCACCAAAGTTCAACAAATGAAACCTTGACACTGGAGCATTACGTTGTGGCTCAGATCCTGGTCTTTCAACCAGACAGTGACACCCAGTATTTTTATGTTCTGTTCGACTTATGGCAAAGAAAATAAAGTTAGCAAACAGAATAAACCAGACACGCCTTTAATTAAGACTTCCAGTCCTTGTGCTATTTTCTTGCCTTGCCGTTCACGTGGAGGGAGAATAACTTCCGAAGTTCAGATTCATATTAAATTTCAAGTGTCTTGGTTTAGTGAATTACCATTTTGAGAGGGGCATTCAATAGAGATCGATGGAGAGCTTAGTGAAAACTTTAAGCTCTACAGAGGGTTATTAGAGAGGGGAACTTAAAAGGCTTTTATGACATTTCTATTTCAAGGAAGTAAAGGAAATGAACTTACAGCCTAGTGAGAAGCTAGGAAGAGTGCATGGAGTACTCATTGCACTTGACACAATTCACCTTGATTTAGAGAGCTTTTAAGCTCTCTAAATCAAGTAAGTAATCAAGTAAGTAATCAAGTAAGTAAATCAAGTAAGTAATGTCCAAGAATTAAAATTATTGGACATTACTTGATTGACAT
>NW_027557735.1:0-2974 GCF_052425735.1 Oculina patagonica
TTGTTTAACTTACTGCTCATGTTTGTACATTTGTATTTAAAATAATGCTTTAAATAAACCAGTTTGTAAAGATAAAGTTTACCATATTTTCCCGATAAAACACCCCCAGCGTTTATTTCAAATCTTTTTTTTTTCAATCCTGGTTATTGCTAAGGAAGGGTTTTTTTATTTATCATTTTTGGCAGACCTATATTCTTGCCATACCTCAAATGTATGCTTGAGAGGCTTATTGACAGCTCCAGCTTGAGGACCCAGCGTTTATTTGTCAAACTTGGGGTTTAATCGAGAAATTATGCCGGTATCATAAATTTTTATTATTTACTCTTCATTTGGGGCCTTCTTTGCACACAAAGAATTTATAGTTCGGTGAAGCACGATACAATTCATAGGGAACAACTTATGTTGCTTTTACTCGATTTTACAAAAAACCCTCTAATTTTGGGTCTGTGAAACTATTTAATAGCTTCGAACCCAGTGTAAGCGCCAACTAGTTTTGTCAAGCTGAATGCTTGCTTTTGAGAGTGGATAATCTTCAAAAGGGAGCCTTAACCACCTAACAAAAAGCTCGAAAGGAGGGTCCCTGTGCTCAAAAACTGGGGCCTTGGTCCCTAACATTTTCGACGTTTAGGGCCTTACATCTTTCAATAAAAAAAAAGGAGGACGGAACCTCTAGGGCCCTTCCCTAGACCTAACATTATTTATGCGCGGAGCCAATTACAGTAATGTTTTACATTTTCCTTAATATGAGAGAGTTCAACTCGCTCAGCGCTACTAAAGTCTTTTCATTTGTGAACGTGTGGGAGAAAGTTATTAGAATCCAAATAAGCCCATCTTGCTTGATTCTTTGGCTTCTTCTTTCTTCTTCTGATTACTTTCTTGTTTTCTACGACTTATTTCTTTAAGGAGTTCTGATTGCTCCTTCAGGATATCAAACATTTTTTGCATCCTGTGAAAAAAGTTGCGAAATTAAAACAGGTAAATTTTAACAGAATTTATGCTGTAATCTATTTCACATCTAATTACAAGCCTTAACAATTGACAGTGTATCCACTGTATCTGGTGTTTAATTTAAGTCTCAAATGTAATGGGAATTTGTAGCTCAAGTGACGTTAGTTTTAGTATAAGGCAACTCTTTTCGCCGTTAAAGTTATCAATCCACATTCATTGACCAATTTAACAGCAACAAATGCTAATAATAGCCATTTGCCATACAACAGTTACTTAAGTAACATTCAAAAGAAAAATGCTTTGTTCTGTATTAACCATGAAAGTTTTATTGATCCCCTATCAAGAAAATCCCTTCTCTGAAAAAAAAAACTTCGCTGATACGTCACTGTCCTTTTTATAAACTCTCGCTCTCCTGACTCCTCTTAATTGCCACCCCACCACCCCCCCCCCCCCCCCCACCCCTACTCCCTGCTTTCCTAACAGATAACCATCAATTAGAAGGCGTTTATATATAGTTTGCGATGTAATGTGACTATAAATTATAGTTCCGCAGAACTTAGCTTTTTTTGCCCCCTTTGTCTCTTTTACGCCTTCCTTGACCATTCCCTTCCCCCCTCCTTTACTGTCATGAAGTTTTCATACTTTGAATATGAAAGGAGAAGAGATCCTAAGTAAGATGAATCATTTACCTTACGTCCTGTTGGTCTATTCTGTCCAATACGTTCAGCATCTCCGGTGTCATTTCATCCGGTTCTGGTTCACTACTGACTGCGGGTTTATCAAACCCTATGATGCTGTCGATCAACTGAAATCAATTTCATAAAATACTTTAGCTGTCATCTCTCAAAAAAGTGCGGGACTCACTAGTACCCAGACCCTTCGCGCCTTTTCAGGAACGTAACATGTTAATAGATAGATCTCTGCCACAAAAAACGAGGGTGTGTATTTTGTTCGCGAAAACAAAACACACATACCTCTGTCAAAACGGCAAAGAAATGTGTAATAGCACTACAATTTATTTGAACTCGTTTTATACCTTTCATTTTTAGTGTGGACAGCTTCTGATGAAGCCTTTAAATAAAATCTATTACACCCAGACTAACTAGTCACGTGTTATCCCAGGCACAGTTACGACCACCGACGCTGTTTTATTTGACGGTTTGAGCGTTAACCATTCATCGTTTTCCGTGGTGAGAAATATACTAAGAAGGCGGGACGTGACGCATGGGTATGAAATAGCATCACTCCTTCAAAATAAGCACTGACCTTTTGTTTGAGTGTCTTAATGTGGTTTGGAAACTCAGTGTAAGAGTAAACTTGTACACGCTTCATGACGAACCCTGGGAGAGAGTTTTCAATGTCCACAAGAAAATGAACCTAAAGAGAAAAAATATAAAAATAAAAATAATGTCATAAAAACAAAAAGGTTACCTTCGTTGCATGACTGTTTTTAAAACTCAGACAGGCAGGCAAGCAGGTAGGAAGGTTGGTAGGTGAGGTAGGTAGGTAGGTAGGTAGGTAGGTAGGTGGACAGGTAGGTAGGTAGGTAGCTAGGTAGCTAGTTAGGTAGGTAGTAGGCAGGCAGGCAGGCACGCAGGTAGGTAGGAAGGTAGGTAGGTAGGTAGGTAGGTAGGTAGGTAGGTAGGTAGGTAGGTAGGTAGGCAGGCAGGTAGCTTGGTGGGTGGGTAGTAGGCAGGCACGCAGGCAGGTGGGTAGGTAGGAAGGTAGGTAGGTAGGTATGTAGGTAGGCAGGCAGGCAGGTAGGTAGGTAGGTAGGTAGGTAGGTAGGTAGGTAGGTAGGTAGGTAGGTAGGTAGGTAGGTAGGTAGGTAGGCAGGTAGGTAGGTAGGAAGGTAGGTAGGTAGGTAGGTAGGTGGGTAGGTAGGTAGGTAGGTAGGTAGGTAGGTAGGTAGGTAGGTAGGTAGGTAGGTAGGTAGGTAGGTAGGTAGGTAGGTAGGTAGGTAGGCAGGTAGGTAGGTAGGTAGGTAGGTAGGTAGGTAGGTAGGTAGGTAGGTAGGTAGGTAGGT
>NW_027557736.1:0-2968 GCF_052425735.1 Oculina patagonica
ACCTTAAAACGCGATATCTTTCGTTAGGCAGCTAGTTTTTAGTGCCGTCAAGCTGTTGTCATTCATGGTTGGCCCACTCTTCGAAACGTTAGCTGTTGTTGTTTGAATGAAGAAAAGCACACAAACAACTTTGACGGCAAAATCGAATTTGTTTTCTCTTTCGCTCTCCGTCTCGTAATAAGAAACAGCATACCTTGTAGCTCGTATCCTTGGAAAACATTGAAAGGATTCACCTTTTATATTCCGAAGATAATATGTCATCGCTTTCGCAAAACACAGCGTGTGAGTTTTACCCAGTGAGATTTTCACTCGTTGATTACGTCATCGGCGTGCTCCATCGGGATTTTGAGCACGCTTACGTATACTGAATTTGATTGCGCGGCTCTGCTAGCTATGTTATAAAACGAATTTCATCTTGTTTTGTTTGAATCAAGTACGCATTTGTTTCCGGAATTAAGGATTAGACTTCTATTTAGATGTTCTGTCGAAAGAAATTTACCAAGCTTTTGATTTTTTGTGTGTGTGTAACTGAGAAGTACAGCGCTAGCGAACCGGCAGTAGACTTAGCGAACTATCGATGTTCAGTGACTAGCGCTTACAAGATCCTCAGAAAGAAAAATCATCTTGCTCGCTTCTAGCGATAGGCACACACTCAACGAGTGAATAAAAGGTAATTAAATTCGTTATTCTTTATATTCTTGTTCATCTTCTTTTGTATCATTGTCGTATTTAGGTATCGGGAATCTTTACGTCTCCCCGGCAACGTTTCTTCACGGACAGACATCGCTTTTGATAAATATTTGTTCGAGTTTGTTATGGTATAAAAAAATCGACCACATTTTTCCATAGTTTAAACTCATATAGACCATAGAAATGACGCCACAAAAAGTCAAAAACTTTGTAGTGAAACCACTCGCCTGTTCCACTTGAGTTTTGAACATTTTCCGACGTCACTTATATGGTCTATACAAGTGTAGACCATGGAAAAATGTTGTCGATGATTTGTTAAATGCATTATGTTAAAAAATTGACATCGTTATGAGCCCAATGGAATTACCGATTGGGTCTTTGTTAGCACAATGGTTACTGCAAACGTGTATCTTTGTGAGCCCAATGACTGAAGTGAGTGAAGTATGTTTGTGAGCCTGATAGATTTGATAGTTGAATCATGTTTGTGGTTTGTGTGTTTGGGGGATGTTACGGGCGATGCACAAAGCCTGATTTCAAACTGTTTGAGATCAATTTGATAGGTGCGAACTCAAATTTAATGAAAAAGGATGCTCCCTGTCAAGCCATTAATACCTATAACGTATACTGAAACTCAAAGTCATGATACATTTTCTGGGTAGCAAGGAACTATGTTTACAAACTACAGGTCTAATAAGCCATCAATATATTCAAAAAAGGTAACGCACATTTGTAGACTGTTGCTAAGTTTAAATGCCTCCGGCTCAATTACTTCCAAAGGATTATCTGACAACATTCTAGAAAGATAAATTATTAATGACAAATTTTAAATAGATTTTTAGATTTTGCAATGCAAGGCATTAAATATGTTAATAAATAGTAATTCAGTCAGTCAGGCAGTCAGTCAGTCAGTCAGTCAGTCAGTCAGTTAGTCAGTCAGTCAGTCAGTCAGTCAGTCAGTCAGTCCGTCAGTTCGTCGGTCCGTCATTCAGTCAGTTCAAACGTATTGAGTATTGGTATGAAAACAATAAAAAATTTGAACATTCACTAATACCCAAAAGAATTAACCCTCCAACGTACAAGGTGGCGACGGGGGGGGGGGGGGGGGTATTTTCACCCTCCTCGAGGTTTGTTCGTAATTTTAAATAGAGGATTTACTCTTTAATGCTGAAAATTACCGTAGCTGTTCATATCAACCATCACTCACGATTTTTGACGCTGCAATGACAATGTCCACGATTTTTGACGCTGCAATGACAATTTCATAACTACCGCTGACCAGTTAGCTCAGTTGGTAGAGCGACGGACTACAGTGCGGGAGGTCTCGGGTCCGACTCCCAGACCGGACCAACACTCAGGGTCTGAAAATAACTGAGGAGAATATGCTGCCTTTGCAATAACATCTGCAAATGGTTAGATATTCTAGTCTTCTCAGATAAGGACGATAAACCGTAGGCCCCGTCTCCTGCATCTTCAGTGTTATGGTCAGCAGGGGACGTAAAAAAACCCACACGCTTATCGTAAAGAGTAGGGCATGGAGTTCCCGGTGTTGTGGTCTGGTCTTTGTCCTTTGTATTGTGCTTACTGTGAAATGCTCGGAGATATTAGCTGTATAAGTTACTCTTCAAATCCGAGGGTAAACAAACAAACAAACAAGCAAATCTGGCCAAAAATTGTCCTTTTTGACGTTTTTATAGTACGATTTGTTAAATAATGCATTCCAAGCATAGCTTGATTTTGCTAAAAATGAACAAAAAATGATGAAATTATGATGGCGAAACAAAGATGGCAGCCCTGATGACGTCACTTGACGTTAAAAATCATGTCACCTTGTAGAGTAATCAAATTAGTCTTGTGGGTTAGTGCTAAATTTTGTGGAAATCGTTACAGACCGGACAAAAGCACCAAACTTGGCACACAAAGTTCTTGACCATATCATTTCTAAAAAGTCCAATGTTCCAAAAATTATTTTCAATTGGAAGCTGAATTATAACACTGAAGAACTGACAAGGCGCGTGACGCTGATGTATGGGCAACAGATGCCACAGCCAAATCAAGAAGGGAGATACTGGTCACCACAGAGAAGAAGATCAGATGAAGTTTCTTGAACATGTTGAAAACTTGTCCAATGAAATGTACAGATGCAGCAATTCGTTTTACTTGCGTTTTGACAGGCAATGCTATTGGACCACTGGACCTCAAAACCCGAAAGTGTGCAGTGAGCAATATTATGACTATTTAAAAATCTTTAAAACGACAATTTCAAACGTCCAAAAGAGAA